>NW_016929818.1:0-2714 GCF_001483705.2 Eufriesea mexicana
TGTAGTACGGTTGCGGTTACAGGTATTTGCAGTTGACAGACTGGTACTTAGTACATCCAACGTCGGAGTACTGCCGACGGTGAATTAGCCTTCCCAATGATATTGTAGATACTATAGTAATTACAAATGACAGAAGACAGGCCCGTTATTGCTCGAGATATTAACAATTGACTTAAAAGTACTTCATACAGCCATCGTCACTGTACCACTGCCGTTGGACTGATTTGTTCACCGGTAACTTATGTTCAACAGCAATTCTGGACTAATCAATAGATAGTACGACTATGCCTGGAGATATTTACAACTGTCAGTACAGTTCTTAGTGCATCCGTCAAGAGAGCACTGTAGCCGTCGTATTGATCTGTTCAATGACGGCTTAGATTCTATAGTAACTATAGAATGGCAAAAGACAGGACCGTTATACCTGGAGATATTAACAATTTCCATAAATTACATAGTACAGCCACCATTACAGTAATGCAGACGTTGGGTTAATCTGTTCACTGATGCTATAAATTCCACGATAGTTCATTAATTATCTATGTATACATCAGATATGTCTAGAGACATATACCACTCATAGAACAGTATTTGTTATTTCCAAAAATAGAGCAATATTGCCGTTGGATTAATCTCTTCAGTGATGACTTAGGTTCTGCACTAGGTGTAGTGTAACCAATGTATAAAGGAAGTTACGCTATGGATATTTAAAACTCTCAGTAGTCGGGCATTTATCACCAGAGCACTGCAGCCGTTAGATTAATGTGTTTACTGGTGATTTAAATTCCACAGCATGTCTCGAGTAATCAATGTATGCATCAGTTATGGAGAGAGTTGTTTTCAATTCCCAGTACGGTAGCTGGTAAATCCACCAATAACGGACTGCAGCCATTGGGTTAGTCTGTACTCTGATGATGTGAATTCCACAGTAGTTATAGAGTAATCAATGTGTACATCAGTTATGGCTGGAGATATGAACAAGTCCCAATGGTGTATTTGGTACATCCACCTTTAGAGCAACCTCGTCGGTGGATTAATGATTTCAGTGCTGATGTATATAATATTGCAATTCTGGAATGGCAAAGGGCTGACCCATTGTCCCTCGAGACATTAGGAATTGATGAAACAATGCAGAATGCAGCCATTATCGCTGTACCGTAGGCGCTGGATTAATTTGTTCACTCATGATGTGTATTCCAAAGTCTAGCATAATCAATGTAAGGCGCGCCTATCGCTAGAGATATTTGTAATTGTAAATACGTTTCTTAGTACCTCCATTAGCAGAGCATTTTAGAATTTTATTTATCCGTTCAGTGATGAAATATATTCCACAGTAGCCCTAATACAATTAATGAATGCATGAGTTACGGCTAGAGATATTTATAAATGATAGCACGGTACTTTGTACATCGATCAACGGAGCACTCTGCCTGTTGAATTAAACTTCTCATAGATAATGTAGATTCTACAGTAATTCTACAATGACAAGCGGAAGATCCGTTATAGCTCGAGATATTATCAATTGTCATATGAGAACTGAGTAAAGCCATATTCACAGTACTTTAGGGGTTGCACTAATTCATTGACTTATAATTTACGCGCACCAGCAATTCCGGAATAAACAATGTTTAGTACTGTTAACTCTACTGACATTTGCAATTGACAGTAAGGTACCTGCTACATTCATCGACGGAGCACTGTAGCCGTAGAATTAGCATGCTCAATGATGACGTGAATTCTATAGCAGTCCTAGAATGGTAAAGGGCTGATCCGTCATATCTCGAGATATTGACAGTTGATATAAACTTTCTGTTTGAAGCCATGATATCAGTATTGCAGTCGTTGGATTGTTCTATACCCATATGGTATATATTACACAGTATCTCTAGAATAAGCTGTGACTACAACAGTTACTTCTGGAGATATTCACAATTACCGTGGCTGTAATAGGTGTGCCCACCAATAGAGAACCGTAGCTGCTGGATAGATATCTTCACTGCTGACATAAATTTCACAGTAGTTCTGGGATAAGCAACATATACATCAGTTGTGGTTAGAGATATTTCAATTTACCGGAATGGTAGTTGTTAAATTATTCAATAGAGCACAGCTGCCATTGGATTATTATATTCAGTGGTGATTAATGTGCTTTTGCAATTCTAGAATGACGAAGGAAAGACCCATTATCGGTCGGGGGATTAAAAATTGACGAAACGGTACTCAGTACAGCCATCATCGCAGTACATTAGAGATGGGACTTGCTCGTACGCTTTTAGTAAAATTTTAACATCAATTCAAGACAGTACGGTACTTAGTTCATCCATCAAAGGAGCACTATAGACATTGAATTAACCTGTCGAATGATGATGTAGGTTCCATAGCAATTCTATAATGAAAAAAGATGTATCCGTTGCAGCTCGAGACATTAACATTTGACATTACAGTTCCGAGTTCAGCCAACACCACAGCACTACATCCGATGCGTTAATCTGCCCACTGATGATTTGAGTTCCACATAATTTCTAGAATAACCAAGGTATACGTCAGTTATTGTTAGTGGTATTTACAACGTCCAGTACTTTAGATGGTACATCGAACAATATAGCACGGTTGCCGTTGGATAATCCTGCATAGTCATGATTTACACTACCCTGTTGTTCCAGAACATTCAATGTACACATCAGTATGGCAAGAGACACGTACCGTCCCCAGTA
>NW_016929819.1:0-2274 GCF_001483705.2 Eufriesea mexicana
ATCTGAATGGAAAATTCAATTTTATTGCCATTTTCAACTAATATCGCGGTGACCTAACTTTCTAGCATGAATAATGAGGAAAGACTCTATTGGCAGGCTATAGCCATTGCAATGCTATTGAGCCTGGCTGGAAAATTCAATTTTATTCACATTTTCTGCTAATATCGTGGTGAGCTATCTCTCCTACATAAACAAGAGGGATAGATTCTGTTGGCGTGCTATAGCCATTACAATGCTATAGAATCTCGCTGCAAAATTCAATTTTATTGACATTTTCGACTAATATCGCAGTAAGCAATCCCACTTGCCAAAACAAGGAGGAAATGAAAGATTCTATTGACATGCTGTAGCCACTGCAATTCAATAGAATCTGCCTGAAAAATTCGATTTTATTTACATTTTCGACTAATAGCGTGGTTATCTAATTCTCCTACATAAATAAGAAGGAAAGATTCTGTTGGCGTGCTATAGCCATTTCAATGCTATAGAATTTCGCTGCAAAGTTCAATTATATTGACATATTGGACTAATATCGTTGTGAGCAAACCCACTTGCATATATAAGCATGAAATATAGTATTGACGCGCCATAGCCATTGCAATGCTACAGAATCTTGCTGGAAAATACATTTTTATTGACATTTTCGACTGATATCGTGGTGAAATAACTGTATTTCATAAATAAGGATGAAATGTTCTATTTGCGCGCTATGGCCATTACAATGCTATTGATTCTGTCTTGAAAATTCAATTTTACTGACATTTTCGACTAATATCGTGGTGACCTAACTTTCTTGCATATATAAGTAGAAAAGATTCCACTGGTGTGCTATAGCCACAGCAATGCTATAGAACCTGTCTGGAAAATTCAATTTTAATGACATTATCGACTTATATCGTGTGGAGCTAACTTTCTTCCGTAAATAAGGAGGAAGGATTCTGTTAGCGCGTCATAGCAATTGCAATGCTATAGAGTCTGGCCGGAAAACTAAATTTTATTGACATTTTCGGCTAATATCACGGTGAGCAAACCCACTTGCATAAATAAGCATGAAATATAGTATTGGCGCGGCATAGCCATTGCAATACTATAGAATCTTGCTGGCAAATACATTTTTAGTGACATTTTCGACTAATATCTTGGTGAAATAACTGTATTTCATGAACAAGAATGAAATATTCTATTTGCGCGCTATGGCCATTACAATGCTATAGAATCAGGCTGCAAAATTAAATTTTATTGACATTTTCGACTAATATCGTGGTGACCCAACTTTCTTGCATATATAAGGAGGAAAGATTCTACTGGCGTGCTATAGCCATTGCAATGCTATAGAATCTATCTGGAAAGATCAATTTTAATGACAATTTCGACTAATATCGTGTGGAGCTAGCTTTCTTGCATAAATAAGGAAGAAGGATTCTATTGGCGCGCCATTGCAATTGCAGTGCGATAGAGTCTGGCGAGAAAATTACATTTTATTGACGTTTTCGTCTAATAACGTGGTGACCTCACATTTTGCATATATAAGGTGGAAAGATTCTACTGGCGTGCTATGGCCACTACAATGCTATAGGATCTGGCTGGAAAATTCAATTTTATTGACATTTTCGACTAATATAGCCGTGACCTAACTTTCTTGCATATATAAGGAGGAAAGATTCTACTGCCGTGGTATAGTCATTGCAATTCTATAGAGTCTGGCCGGAAAATTAAATTTTATTGACATTTTCGACTAATATCGTGGGGAGCTAACTTTCTTGCATAGATAAGGAGGAAGGATTCTATTGGCGATCCATTGCAATTGCAATGATATCGAGCCTGGCGGGAAAATTACATTTTATTGACGTTCTCGACTTATATCAAGGTGACCTAACATATTTGCATATATAAGGAGGAAAGGTTCTACTGGCGTGCTACAGCCATTGCAATGCTACAGAATCTGTCAGGAAAATTCAATTTTATTTACATTTTCGACTAATAGCGTGGTGATCTATTTCTCCTACATAAATAAGAAGGAAAGATTCTGTTGACGTGCTATGGCCATTACAATGCTATAGAATCTCGCTGCAAAGTTCAATTTTATTGACATTTTCGACTACTATCGCAGTAAGCAATCCCACTTGCCAAAATAAGGAGGAAAGGTTGTATTGACATGCTGAAGCCACTTCAATTCAATAGAATCTGCCAGAAAAATTCGATTATATTGACATATTCGACTAATATCGTTGTGAGCAAACCCACTTGCATATATAAGCATGAAATATAGTATTG
>NW_016929820.1:0-479 GCF_001483705.2 Eufriesea mexicana
CACTTCCATTCGGTGAATTTCTGCGCTGTACACTGCTCGACTATACTCTGCTCGTCTCCTGGGCGGCCAGTAATAGTGGTCGTGGCACGTTAGGTTGAGTTCTTCTATGTCAGGATAGGTTATGCTAGCTTGGATTAGGTTAGGGTATCTTTGACTTTTATGCTATCCACTGCAATGCGGTGTATTACTGCGTTCTGCATTGCTCTAGAATATTATGCTTGTATCTGGAGGGACCACAAATAATCGTCTCGGCACATTTGTTATATCTAGACTAAGTTCGACTACGTTACGTTTGGCTACATTAGGATGTGGTCGACTACCGTGATATGCACTGCGATTCTATGGGTTTCAGCGCTCTACTGTCCTCTAATATGTTCTGCTTCGCTCCGAGGAGGGCAGCAATATTGGTCTCGGCACGTTAGGTTGAGCTATGTTACCTTTAGCTCGGTTAGATTTGTTTGGGCTAGATAAGGATGTCT
>NW_016929821.1:0-614 GCF_001483705.2 Eufriesea mexicana
TACTTCAGCTCCCTTTCGTGCGCCATCGCAGTACCCTTGTCTCTGTGGACTGCAGCAATGGTGCTCTCTGCACGTTAAGTTTAGCTATGTGACGTTTGGCTAGGATTGCTTTGGCTAGGGTTGATTAGTATAGCTTTGACTCTTGAGCTATACAGTGCTATTCGGATTGTATCAGCGTTCTACATTGCTCTGCTGTACTCGGCTTAGCTCTCGTGAGGCCAGCAATTGCCTTCGCGGCACATGTGGTTGGGTTTCGTTACGTCCGCTATGTTACGTTTGGTTATGTTATGATAAGATAGCTCTTACTTCTGTGCTGTGCACTGATATTCGGTGGATTTCTGCGCCCTACTGCGCTCCGGTATGCTCTGGTTGGAGCTGAGGAGGTCAGCAAAGGTGGTCTCGGCACGTAAGGTTGTGATACGCTGCTTTCGGTTAGGTTATGTTTGGCTAGGTAAGGACAGAAAGCTCTGACTTTTGTGCCATACACGCCTTCTCGGTGGGGTTCTGCGCTCTTAGTTGCTCTACTATACTTTGCACGACCCTGCAGAGATCAGCAATAGCGGGCGTGGCACGACAGGTTTGGTTAGGTTACGTTCTGTTAAATTGTGATAGGT
>NW_016929822.1:0-6172 GCF_001483705.2 Eufriesea mexicana
ACTAATACTGGCCTCTCCAGATTCGGCAAGAGTACAGTAGAGCTATCTAGATACCAGAAGCGCACCGGATAGCAGAGTATAGAGCAAAAGTCAAACCTATACTCTCCTAACCTATCCAAACTTAATACCATCAAACGTACCCAAACGTAATCGAACGAGCCGAGACCGCTATTGCTGCAATCCCCAGTGCCAAGCAGAATATGCTAGTGCACAGTAGAGCGCAGAAATCCTACACATTGCAGTGTAAAGTACGAGAGTCAAATGTACCCTGACCTAACGTGGCCAAACATAACCTAGTCAAACGTTACCTAACCCAGCCTATCGCGCCGCTGCCACCGTTTCTGGCCCCACTACAGCGAAGCCCAGCATGCTTGATCACAGTACTGTGTAGAGGTCGGCCAAATAGCAGTGTCTTGCACAAAAGTCAAAGCTATCCTTGCCTAACCTAACCGAACGCAGCATAACCATACATAACCTGACTCAACCTAACTGCCCTACACCACTAATGTTGACATCCCCATGTCCAAGCAGAATATACTACAGCACATAGTATCACAGGCATTAGCGTTGTTTCGGTCTACAGCACAAATGACAAAGTTATCCTAACATAACCTGACCTACACCTAACAAAGACAAACGTTGCCTAACTCAGCATAACGTGCCAAGGCCACTGTTGCTACCTTTCCCAGGGCCAAGCTGAACCTATCAGATCACTGTGGAGCGCCTAAGTCCACCGAACATCAGTGCATGGCACGGAAGTTAGATCTATCCTCTCCTGGCGTATTCAATCGTTACATACCCGAACGTAACCGAACTCAACCTAACTTGCTGAGACCACTACTGCTGACTCTGCAAGAGACAAGCTGAATATGATCGAGCGCAGTAGAGCACAGAAGTCCATAGAACATCTGTGTTGAGCACAACGGTCCATGCCATTTTCGCCTAACCCAACTAAATCTAACAAATCCGAATATAATCTATCTCAACCTAATGTGCTGCCACCAGTATTGCTAGCCTCCACAGAGTCAAGCAGAGCATATTAGAGGAGAGCAGAGCGCAGAAGTCCATAGAATCGCTGTGTATACTGGAAAAATCGAAACAACCCAAACCAAACCTAAGCTAATGTAAAACAACGAAACGTATCCTATCTCAACCTAATATTCCCAGAACACAATTACTGGCTTCCCCAGCCCCAAGCAGAACACACTAGAGCACAGTAGAGCGCAGAAATCCACCGCAATGCAGTGTAGAGCACATAAGTCGAAGGTACCCTTACATAACGTGACTTAAACTGAACTAACCGAACGTAGCATAACTCCAAATAACGAGGCGCGGCCACTGCTTCCGTGCTCCCCTGAGCCAAGGAGAATACAGTAGAGCACAGTACAACACTGTAATCCACCGAACAACAGTGTACGTCAAGAAAGCCGGAGCTATACTGACCAAGCTTGACCTCACATAATCTAACCAAGCGTAACCTGTCACAAACTCACGTGCCACTAACTCTATTGCTCGCATCCACTGAGTGGAGCGGAGTATAGTAGAGTGACGGGGAGCGCAGAAATCCACCGAATAGCAGTGCATAGCACAAGACTGGAAGATACCTCAACCTAACCTAACCTAACGTAACATAATCGAACGTAGCCTGAACCAACATAACGGCTATAACCACAACTGCTGGCATCCACGGGGCCTAGCAGAATGTAGTAGAGCAGAGCAGATCACAGAAATCCACCGATAAGCACTCTGTAGCACGAAAGGCAGAGGCACACTGACGAAACGTGGCCTAACCCAAACTAACCAAATATAACCTAACTCAACCTAACGTGCCACGACCACCATTGCGCGAATTCCCAGATTCGATCAGATCGTGGCAGAGCAATGTAGAGCGCATGAATCCACAGAATAGCAGTGTATAGCACAAAAAAAGGAATCCTAGACAGTCCTTCCTAACCTGACCAAACGTAGTGAAGCTCAACATAACGTGATGAGGCCAATATTGCAGGCCAACCAAGAGCCAAGCAGAATATATTAGAGCAGAGTAGATGGCAGTAGTCCACAGAATTGCAATATACAACACAAGAGTCAAGGCTATCTCTTCCTAACCAAACCAAACGTTACGCAACGGAACGCAACGTATCTCACACTATAGTTCCGAGGACACTGTTGCTGGCCTCTCCAGAGCTTAGCAGAATACACTAGAGCACAGCAGAGCGCAAAATACCAACGCATTGCAGTGTATAGCACTGAAGTCAAAGATATCCTAACCCAACATGACCTATCCTAACTTAACCGTGCGTAGTCTAGGTCATCATAACGTGCCGCGACCGCTTTTCATGGCCTCCTTGGGGCCAACCAAACCATATTAGAGCTCGTTAGAGCGCAGAAATCCTCTCGCGTATACCACGATCGTCGAAGTTAACCTGACGGAGCTTAACATAACCAAGCCTAATCAAACGTAACCTAACAAAACCTAACGTGCCGGGACTAATATTTGTGTCGTCCCCAGATCCAAGCAGAAAATATTAGAACGCTGGATGTCGCGGAAATCCGTGGATGGCAGTGTATACCACAAAAGTCTAAACTACGGTACTCCAACTTCACCAAACGAAACACAGCAGAACGTATCACATCTCAGCCCAACGTGCCGAGACCACTATTGCTGGCCTGCGCAGAGCCAAACAAGATACTCTAGAAAGCAGCAGAGCGCAGAAATCCAGCGCACTGCAGTATACACCACAGAAGACAGACATACCATGACACAACATGTAATAACCTAACCAACCCGAACGTAGTGTAACTCAAGATAACCGGACGGGAACAGTATTCATGGCCTCTCCGGAGCCAATTATAGCATATTAGAGCATATTAGAGCGCAGCAACCCACCGAATGGGACTGAAAAGCACAGAAAGGCGAAGGTGACTGACGTAACCTAGCCAAACGTAACAAAACCAAACGCAAACTAACACAAACTCACGTGCCGCGAACGATGCTTCACGCCACCCCAACGTCGAGCAGAGTATTGTAGTGCAATGTAGAGCGCAGAAACCCACCGAATTGCTGTGCATGATACTAACGACGAGGATATCCCAGCCCAACCTGGCCTAACCTAACATAACTAGACGTACCATAACTAAACCTAACGTGCCCCGACCACTATTAATGACCACCGCGGAGTCAAGTAGAATACATTAGAGCCCAGTTGTGGGCAGTAATCCACCGAACAGCAGTGAGAGGCACAAAAGCCTAAGTTATTCTTTCCTAACATAACCACACTTGTCACATGAAACCGTAGCCCAGCCAAACCTAACGCGCCGAGACCTCAACTGCTGGACCCCGCAGAGCCAAGCGGAATACATGGATGCACAGAAGAGCGCAGAAATCCACCGCATTGCAGCGTATATCACAAAGGTCAAACATATCGTAACCTAACCTGCGATAACCTAACCTAACATAACGTAGCATATCTCAAAGTAACGTGCCCCGACCACTACCGACCTGGACTACCCAGAGCGAAGCAGAATGTAGAAGAGCACAGAAAATCACAGAAATCCACCGTGCAACAGTATATTGCACGAAGGTTAGGCAAATATAGCCTAACCTCAATAACCAAACGTACCCTAACTCAACCTGACTTGCCACGACCTCTATTGCACGCCTCCCCAGAGACAAGCAGAATACACTACAGCATAGTGGAGCCCAGAAGTCCAACGGAAGCAGTCCACAGCGCAATGGATACACCTGTCCTTTCCTAACTTAACAAGCCGTCACATAACCGAACGTAACATTACACAAAGTAGCGTGCAGAGATCACCATTGCTGCCCTCCCGAGGCCACGCTGAGCACATTAGAGCGCAGTAGAGCGACGAAATCCACTGAATAGCAGTGCACAGCAGAAGAGTCAGAGATATCCAATCCAAACCCAAACAAACATAACCTATCCTAACGTAGCCAAACTCAACGTAACGTGCCACCGACACTATTGCTGACATCCCCAAAGACAAGCAGAAAATGTTAGAGCACTGTAGAGCGCGGAATTCCACCGAACAGCACTGCATATCTCAAAAGTCAAACATACCCTGTCCTGCCTAGCCAAACGTAACACAAACGAACGTAGCCTAGCTCCACCTAGCGTGGCGATACCACTTCTGCTGTCCTCCCCAGCGTCGAACAGAGTAAGGTAGAGCAATGTAGAGCGCAGAAGCCCACCGAATAGCTGTGTATAGCACAAAAGTAAAGGTTCCCTGCCTTAAATTAAAAAAACATAGCGTAACCAAACGTAACCTAATAAATCCTAACGTGCCTGGACCACTGTTGCTATTCTCCCCATAGCAAAGCATAACATATCAGAGAGGAGTAGAGCTCAGAAATGCATAGAATCGCAGTGTACATCAGAAATGTGAAATATTTACAACCTAACGCAAACCAACGTATCATAACCAAAAGAAGCCCAACTCAACACAAAGCGCCGCAACCACTATTTTTGGCCTCCCGAGAGCAAAGCAGATGTTTGTAGAGCAATGCAGTGCAGTGATATCGATTATCTGCGTGTAGCAGAAAACTCAACTGTACCTGCCCTAACCTACCCAAACGTAGTATAAACAAACGTAACATAACTTAACCTTACGTGCCGATACCACTGTAGCTAGCCTCCCCAGAGGCAAGGAGAATATACTGGAGCTCGGTAGAGGGCAGAAAGCCAGCAAATAGCAGGGTATAACGAAAAAGTCAAAGCTATCATGTCCTAACGTAACCAAACATATCCTAACCATTCCTAACGTGCAGAGACCTCTATTGCTGCTCTCCTCAGAGCCAAACGGAACACAATAGAGGAGAGTAGAGCGCAGAAGTCCATAGAATCGCAGTGCATGGCAGAAATGTCGCAGACATACAAACATATCCCAAATAAATATTACCTGAGCAAACGATGCCGAACTCAATGTAGCGAGCCGTGGAAACTATTGCTGGAATCCCCTGGGCCAAGCAGAATGCAGTAGAGCTGAGTAGAGCGCAGAAGTGCACCGAACTGCAGTTTATAGCACAAAAGCATATTATATCCTATAATAGCATATCGAAATGTAATATAAGCGAACGTAACCTAACTTAACCCAACGTGCTGAGACCACTGTTGCTTGTCTCCCCAGAGTCGAGCAGAGTATAGTAGAGCATTGGAGAAGGCATAAATCCACGGAACAGCCGTGTATGTCGAAAAAGTCAAAGTAATCCTATCCGAACATAGCCAAACGTAACAATGCCAAACGTAGCCTAACAGGACATATTGCGCCAAGTCCACGAATTCTGGCCTCCTCAGAGTCTAGCAGAGTATGGTATAGCACAGGAGAGAGCAGGAAACCACCAAATGGCAATGTAGAGCACAAAAGTCGAAGATATCCTAACATAACGAGGCATAACCTAACCTAAACAAACGTAGAGTAGCCAGACCTAACGTGACGAGAGCACTATTACTGGCTTCCCCAAAGGCATGCAGAATATGATAGAGCATAGTAGAGCACACACGTCCATAGAATGGCCGTGCATAGCACAAAAGCCAAAGATATCATCACCGAAACCAAACAACCCTAACCAAACCAAACGTAACCTGTACCAATATAACGCGCCGCGGCCATTATTTCTGGAATTCTCAGATAAAAGCAGGGAATATTAGAACAGAGTAGAATGCAGAAATCCACCAAATAGCAGTGTACACCACAAGAGACGTAGCTAACCTAGCCCAACATAACCAAACATATTAAAGCAAAACGTAAAATAACGCAACCAAACGTGCATAGACCGCAGTTATTGACAACACCATAGCAAAGCAGAATATACTAGAGCACAGGAGATCACAGGAATCCGCCACACGGTATTGCAGAGCATATAAGACGAAAATATCGTAACCTAACGTACGGAAACGAACATGAGCACAACTTAGCATGTCGAGACCACCATTGCTAGCGTCAACAGCGCCAAGCAGAGCACAGTAGAGGAGAGAAGTGCGCAGAAGTCCATAGAATCGCAGTGCGCAGCACAAGTATCGAAGCTATCCTGGCACAACATTCCCAAACGTAACATAAACAAATGTAACCTAACGCGCACTAGCGTACGAATACCACAATTGCTGAACGCCACAGAGCCCAGCAAATTGAACCAGAGAACTGTACAGCGCAGGAA
>NW_016929823.1:0-533 GCF_001483705.2 Eufriesea mexicana
CTGGGCTGACCTTACCTGGCTGATCTGACCTGGCCTGCCCTGACCTGAACTGACCTGAACTGACAGCATCTGACCTGACCTGACCTGACCTGACTGACCTGACCTGACCTGACCTGTCCTGGCCTGACCTGGCCTACCCTTACCAGACTTGACGTGACCTGACATGACCTAATCTGACCTTACCTGATCTGACCTGACCTGACGTGGCGTGGCCTGACCTGACTGATCTGACCTGAGCTGACCTAACCTGACCTGACCTGACCTGTCCTGACTTTAACCGGCCTTACCTGACCTGACCTGTCCTGACTGATCTGACCTGATCTGACCTGTCCTGACTGATCTGAACAGAGCTGACCTGACCTGACCTGACCTGACCAGTCATCTCCTGACCTGAACTGAACTGACCTGACTTTTCCAGAGGAGACCTGACCTGACGTGACCTGACCTGCCCTGACCAGACCGGACATGGCCTGACCTGGCCTGAACTGAACTGACTAGAACTGACCTTACCTGACCTGACATTACCTGACCTG
>NW_016929823.1:4944-5219 GCF_001483705.2 Eufriesea mexicana
CTTGACCTGACCAGACCAGACCTGACCTGACCTGACCAGCCCCGACCTTGCCTGGCCTGACCTGACCTGATGTGACCTGACATGACATGATCTGATCTGAAGTGAACTGACCTGAACTGACATGACCTGACCGGACATGGTCTGGCCTGGCCTGACCTTACCGTACCTGACCTGAACTGACAGCATCTGACCTGACCTGACCTGACCTGACTTGACTGACCTGACCTGACCTGACCTGTCCTGGCCTGACCTGGCCTACCCTTACCAGACTTGAC
>NW_016929824.1:0-822 GCF_001483705.2 Eufriesea mexicana
TACCACTATAACCTGCCTCCACAGAGCCAAGCAGAATATACTAGAGCACAGTGGAACGCAGAAGTCCACCGGACTACAGTATACACCACGTAAGCCAAAGCTATCCATACCTAACCCAGACTAACGTAATATAACCAAGCGGAGACTAACAGAACCTAACGTGCCGAGATCAGTATTTCTGCCCCTCAAAGTCGAGCAGAGTATAGAAGAGCAATCTAGAGCGCAGAAATCCACCGAATATCTGAGTACAGCACGAAGGACCAAGCAACGAACGCTGTTCTAACCAATGATAACATGACACAATTCTAGCCAATGGTAACATAACCAAACGCGACATACCTCAGACAAACGCGCCGAGACCGATGCTGCTGGCCTCGCAACTGCCAGGCAGATTATACCAGTGCACAGTAGAGCGCAGCAATCCGCCGGAAGCAGTACACAGCACAAAAGTCAATGCCATCCTATCCAGACATAACCTATCATAATCAAGCATAACGTAACCTAACGTGCCACGGCAGCAGTAGCTGACCTGCCTAGAGACAAACAGATGCCAGCAAAACATTACAGAGCGCAGATATCCACCGAAAAACTGTGTATAGCACAAAAGTCGAAGCTGTCGTGTCCTAACCAAGCCAAACGTAATGTATCCAAACGTAACCTTGTTCAACCTAACATGGCGAGGCCACTATTCCTGGCCCCAAAGATAGATGCAGGATGTACTAGTGGACAGTTGCGCGCAGAAACCCTCCGCAATGCAGAGAACGGCACAAAAGCCGTAGATAACCTAGCCTAACCTGACGTAACATAACCTAACCTTGCACA
>NW_016929825.1:0-1072 GCF_001483705.2 Eufriesea mexicana
GAGTGCTATAGCCATTGCAATGCTGCAGAATCGGGCTGGAATGTTCAATTTTATTGACATTTTAGGCTAAAATCGTGGTGGGCTAGCGTCCTTGCAATGCTGTTGAATCTGGCCGGAATATTCAATTTTATTGGCATTTTCGACTAATATCGTGGTGAGCTATCTTTCTTGCGCTAATAAGACGGAAAGATTCGATTGGCGTGCTATTGCCATAGCAATGCCAAAGAATCTGGTTGGAAAAATCAATTCTATTGACATTTTCGACTAATAACGTGGTGAGTTAACTTTCTTGCATAAACAAAGAGGAAAGATTATATTGGCAAGCTATAACCGTTGCAATGTTATAGAATCATGCTGGAAAATTCAATTTTATTGACATTTTCGACTAATAGCGTGGTGAGCCAACTTCCTTGCATAAGTAAGGAGGAAAGATACTTTTGGCCTTCTATAGCCGTTGCTATGCTGCAGAATCGGGCTGGAAAGTTCAATTTTATTGATATTTTCTTCTAATATCGTGGGGAGCCAACTTCTTGGTATAAGTAAGGTGGGAAGATCCTTTTGGCCTGCTACAGCCATTGCAATGCTGCAGATTCGGGCTGGAAAGTTCAATTTTATTCATATTTTCGGTTAATATCGTGGTGAGCTAGCTTCCTTGCATAAGTATGGAGGAAAGATAATTTTGGCGTCCTGTAGCCATTGCAATGCTGTAGAATCTGGCCGGAAAATTCAATTTTTTTGACATTTTCGACTAATACCCTGGTGAGCAAGCTTTCTACCCTGGTGAGCAAGCTTTCTTGCATAAACAATGAGGAAAGATTATATTGGCAGGCTATAACCATTGCAATGCTAAAGCATCTGGATGGAAAATTCAATTTTATTGACATTTTCGGGTAATAACGTTGTGAGTTAACTTTCACGCATATATAAGCAGGATTGTTTCCAATGTTGTGCTATAGGCGTTGCAATGCAATTGAATCTTGCTGGAAAATTCAATTTTATTGACATTTTTGGCTAATTTCGTGGTGAACTATCTTCCTTGCATAGGTGAGCAGTAAAGATCCGTTCGGAGTGC
>NW_016929826.1:0-1724 GCF_001483705.2 Eufriesea mexicana
CACGGAGTATCTCTGCGCTCTGCTGTGCTCTAGTACTTTCTGCTTGACTCTGGAGGCCAGCAATAGTGGTATCCGCATGTTAGGTCGAGACGTGCTACGTTCGGTCATGTTACGTTTGGGAGGTTAGGATAGGATAGTCTATTCTTTTGCGCTATACACGCCTATCCGCGGATTTATGCGCTCTACAGTGTTCTAATATTTTCCGCTTGGGATTATGGAGGCCAGCAATATTAGTCTCTGCACGCTAACTTGATATCTTTTTACGTTCGTTTCGGTGAGGTTGTGTCAAGCTCGGTCAGGTTACCTTTGACTTTCGTGCTATACAATGCTGTTCGGAGGATTTCTGCACTGGAATGTGTTCTACTATATTCTGCTTGGCTCTGGTGGTGACAGCAATAGTCGCGGCAAGTTATATTGAGTAAGGCTACGTTCAACTAAGTTATGTTAGGTTACGTTTGGTTATGGTGGCTTCAACTTCCGTTCTATACACTAGTAGACGACGGGTCCCTGTGGTCGACTGTGATCTACTGTATTCTGCCTGGCTCTGCGGAGTCCGGCTGCAGTGGTCGCGGTGCGCTCTGCTGAGTCTCCCTGCGTTTGGTTATTTTACGTTAGATCAGTTTATACTAGGATGCCTACGGCTTTTGTGCTATTCACTGCAATGATGTGGATATCTGCGCTCTACTCATCTCTGGCACATTCCTCTTGTCGCTGTGGAGGTGAGCATTGGTGGTCTCGTCTGGTTAGGTTTAGCTATGTTACGCATGGACTCGTCACGTTTGGATAGGTTTGGATATGCTGCACCGAATTTCGTGGTTTACACTGCTGTACGGAGGATATATGTGATCTACTCTGCTCTACTGCACCCTCCTTTGCTCCGGGGTGGCCTGGAGCAGTAGTAGCCTCACGCCATGTTGTGTTATGCTGCGTTCGGTTAGGTTAGAATAGGTCAGGTTAAGTTAGGGTATCTACGGCTCTTGTGCTCTTTACTGCAATGCAGTGGATTTATGCGCTCTACTGTGCCCTAGTATGTTCTGCTTGACTCCGTGGGGGCCAGCAATGGTGTTCTCGTAATGTTAGGTTGTGTTAGCCTACGTTCGAGTGTCCGACGTTTGGCTAGGATAGGGTAGGCTACATTGATTTTTGTGATATTCACTGCTATACTGTTGATTTCTGCGCTCTAATGTGCACTAATATGCTCCGCTTGGCTCTGGGGAGGCCTGCAATTTTTTACTCTTCATGTTAGGCTCAGTTATGCTACGTTTCTTTATGTTAAGTTTGGTCAGGTTTGGACAGGGTAGCTTTGACGTTTCCGCTATACACAGCGATTATATAGATTTCTGCGCCCCACTCTCCTCTATTATGCCCCGCTTGGCACTGTGGAGGCCAGCAATGCTGGTCGTGCACGTTAGATTGAATAAGATTACGTTCGGTTGGGTTAGATTACCTTGGGTTATGTTAGGATAGAGTCTACTCTTGTGCTCAGCACTGCTATTCCATGGAGATCTGGGACCTACTTTGCTCCACCATAATCAGCTTGTCTCTGGCGTGACAGTTATAGTTGTCGAGGCACGTTAGGTTTTGTTATGATACGCATGGCTTGGCTAGACTAGGCTACCTTTCGTCGGAATATCTGCAACTTTTTTGCTGTACACGTATATTCGGTGGGTTTCCACGCTCTACATTGCTCCACTCTGCTCTGCTCGACCCTGGGGTGGCCAGCA
>NW_016929826.1:7529-11441 GCF_001483705.2 Eufriesea mexicana
CAAACGTAGCCTACCTCAACGTATCGTGCCACGGCCACTATTGGTGGCACTCCCAGGGCTAAGCATAATATCGTAGACCTTAGTACAGCGCAGAAATGCTCCGAATTGCAGTGTATGACATGATAGCATATGTTAACGCGACCAAGCTTAACCTAACTTAATACAACGAAACGTTCCGTAACACTACCTAACATGACGAGACCAATATTGCGGTCCTCTACAAAAACAAGCAGAATGTACTAGAGCACAGTAGTGCGCAGAAAGCAACCGCATTGCAGTGAATTGCTCAAAACTCAAATCTTTCGTATCCTAATCTGTCCCACCTTAACATAATGAAACGTAACAAAACGCAGCCTAACGTGCCGAGACCACTATCGCAGGCCACCAAAGATCCAAGCAGAAAGTATTAGAACACAGTAGGTCACAGAAGTACGCGGAATAACAAAGTATGGCACGAAAGTAAGAGCTATCCTTACCAAACGTAACCCAAGCTGACCAAAGCGAACGTAACCAAACACAACCTAATGTGCTGCGACCGATATTGTTCGCCTCCCTAGAGTAGGGCAGAGTGTAGTAGAGCAACGTAGAGCGCAGTATTCCACCGAGCGGCAGAGTATGTTACAAAGTCGAGGATATGCTAGACCAACCTGGCATGACGTAACCTAGCCAAAGGTGACATAACTGAACATAACGTGCCGCGACCACTGCTGCTGGCATCCACAGAGCTAACCAGAGTATAGCAGAGCACAGTAGATCACAGAAATCCACCGAATCATAGTGTGTAGCACGATATTCGTAGCTACACTGACCAAACTTTTCCCAACGTTACCGTACCAAACATAACCTAACCCAAAATAACGTGTCACGACCACTATTGCTCGCCTCCCCAGAGCCGGGCAGAGTAAAGTAGGGCAACGTGTAGCGCAGAAATGCACCGAATATCACTGTATGGCACAAAAGTCAAAGAAATTCTAACCATGCCTTTCAAACCTACGCTAACGGAACATAACATAGCTCAACCTAACGTGCCGATACCAATATTAGTGACAACCACAGAGCCAAGCAGAACAAATCAGAGCACACTGGAGCGCAGGAATCCACCGAATAGCAGCGTGTGGCACGAAGGTGCAAGCATTTCCTTCCTAACCCAACCAAATATGACATAGGCGAACTTCGCATAACTCAACCTAACGTGCCGAGAGCACTATTTCTGGCGACGCAAGGGCCAAGCAGAAGATATTGAAACACTGCGGCGCGCAGTTATCCGAGGATAGCAGTGTAGAGCACAAAAGATTATACTTCCCTACCCTAACCTCACAAAACGCAACATAACCAAACGTAACCCAAACCAACCTAACGTGACGCGACCAGTATTGCTGGCCCCACAGAAAAAAGCAGAACGTACTAGGGCTAAGCTGTGCGCAGAAGTCGACCGCATTGCAGTGAATAGCACAAAAGTCAAGGGAACCCAAGCCGAACCATCCTAACCCAACCAAGCCAACATTACGCAACCTAACGTGCCAAGACCAGTATTACTGGCCACAACAGAGGTAGGCAGAGCGTATTCTTGCAGATGGGAGCGCAGAAACACACCGAATAGCGGTGTATATCACAAATGACAAAGTACCCCTTCCCAACCTAGACAAACGTAGCAAAATCAAATGTAATCTTAATCCACAGAGTCTTGCAGAGCACAGTAGAGCAATGTAGAGCTGAGAGAGCCACCGAATAGCGATGGAAGGCGCAATGATCTAAACTAATCTCTTCTAACGTAACCAAAGCTGTCATACGCAAACGTAGCCAAACTAAACCTAACGCGACGAGGCCACTATTGCTGGCATCCACAGAGCCAAGCGGAATATATAGAACGCCGTAGAGCGCAGAAGTCGGGAGATAGCAGTTTATAGCACAGATGACTAGACTATCGTATACAAACCTCAGCAAACGCAACACAAACAAACATGGCATATCCCAACCTAACGTGCCGACACCACTATTGCTGTCCAACACAGAGGCAAGCAGAATATACTAGAGCACAGCAGAGCGCAGAAATCAACTGCATTGCGGCGTGTAGCAGTTAAGTCGGAAATATCCTGACCCAACTTGATCTAATCTAACCTACCCTAAGGTAGTGTAACTCCACATAACGTCACGAGACAATTATTCAAGGCCTCCCAGAAACACGCAGTGCATATTATAGCCCATTAGACCGCAGAAATCCACCGAATAGCAGTAAATAGCACAAAAGTCAAAGTAGCCTGTCCTAACCTAGTCAACCGTAACATTCCCAAACGTTACATTACTCAACCCCACTTGACGAGACCACTACTGGTGGCCTCCGCAGAGACAAGCAGAATGTACTAGAGCACAGTAGAGCGCAAAAATCCGCTCATAGCGGTGCATAGCAACAAAGACTGGACTATCATATCCTGACTTCTCCGAACGTAACATACACGAACGTAGCATAGGTCAAACTTTCGTGCCGAGACCACTATCGCTGGCCACGCCAGAGCCAAGCAGAGCATACAGGAGCACACTGGAGGGCAGAAGACCACCGGATAGCAGTGTATAGCGCTAATGTCGAGGATAACCTACCCCAATGTATCCAATCTTAACATAGCCGAACGTAACATAACTCAACCTAACGTAGCCCGAACACTATAGCTGACCTTCCCACAATCGAGCCGATATTACTAGAGGAGAGTAGGGCGAATAAGTACATAGAATCGCAGTGTATAGCACGAAAGTCGTATCCATCCAAGCCTAACCCAAGCAAATGTGACCTAACCAAACGTAGCGTACCTCAACGTAACGTACCGAAGCCACTATTGCTGGACCCTCCAGGTCCAAGCAGAATGTAGTAGAGCGGAGTCGAGCGCAGAAGCCCACCGAACATCAGCGTATAATACGAAAATCAAAGCTAGCATCACCGAACATATTTCATCCTAAACTAACCAAACGTAACCTGCCTCAACAAATCGCGCCGAGACCAATATTGTTGGCATTCCCATAGCTAAGTATAATATAGTGGAGCATAGTACAGCGAAACAATACTCCAAATAGCAGTGTATGGCACGAAAGTCCAAGTTAACCTGACTCGGCTTAACCCAACCTAACGTAACCAAGCGAACCCTAACTCAACCTAACATGACGAGACAAATTTTGCTGGCCTCCCGGAGCCAAGCAGAGCATATAGGGCAATGTAGGTTGCAGAAGTCCACCGAAAAGCTGTGTATCGAATGAAGGTCAAATCTAGCCTATCCTATCCTAACCAAGCGTAACATGAACAAACGTAATGTAACTCAGCCCGAAGTGCCGAGACCATAACTGCTGCTCTTCTCAGAGCAAGTAGGGCATACTACAGCATAGTTGAGCGCAGAAATCCAACGAATTGCTGTGCATAGCACAAAAGTAGCACCTATCACAACCAAACGTATCCTAACCTAACATAGCCGAACGTATCCTGCCTCAACATAACGTACCGAGGACATTATTACAGGCCTTTCATGTGCTAAGCTGAACATACTAGAGCACTGTAGAGCGGTGAAGTCCAGCGGACATCAGTGTGTACCGCGAAAGTCGTATCCATCCTAAACTAACAAAGCAAATGTAACGTAGCCCAACTTAGCCTGAGTCAACGCAACGGCACGAGGCCACTATTACTGGGCTCCACAGTGTCGAGCAGTGTACAGTAGGACAAAGTAGGACGTAGAAATCGACCTAACAGCATTGTATAGCACAAAAGTCCAAGCCATCCTCTCCTAACCTCTCCATTTGTAATACAACCAAACGCAACCTAATTTAAGCTTACGTGCCGAGGCAACTATTGCAGGACACCCCAGAGCCAAGCAGAATTTACTAGAGCACAGTAGAGGCCAGAAAGCCACCTAATAGCAGTGTATTGGGCAAAAG
>NW_016929827.1:0-782 GCF_001483705.2 Eufriesea mexicana
AGTAGACTATCCTAACCTAGCCAAACGTAACATAGCCAAGCGCACCCTATCTCAAACTAACATCACGAGACCACTTTTCCTGGGAACCCCAGAGCCAAGCAGAATGCACTGGAGCACAGCTGAGCGTAGAAATTCAACGCTTTGCGGTGTGTAACACAAAAGTCAAACATATACTGAGCTTGCTTTGCCTAACCCAACTCATCCAAACGTAGTGTAACCCAACATAGCGTGACGAGACCAATATTGCTGGCCTCCAGGTGTCCAAGCGTGACAAGACAAATATTGCTGGCCTCCAGGTGTCCAGAAAGACAATACTACGTCCTAGTACAGCGCAGAAGCCATCCAAGTAGCAGTGTATAACACAAAATTCAAAGCCAGCGTATCACAACCAAACCAATCGTAATATAACCGAACGTAACCTAACTCATAGTAACATGGCGCAATCGCTGTTGCTGGCCACCACAGAGCCAAGCAGAATATATTATAGGAGAGCAGATTACAGGGACCCATAGAATTGCAATGTACGGCAGAAAAGTCAAAGCTGACCAAACCAAACCCAAACTAACTTAGCCTTACCAAATGCAGCCCAACTGGAAGTAGCGTGCCTCGACGACTGTTCCCGGCATCCCCAGGACAAAGCAGAATATTGTAGAGTCTTGTAGAACACGGATATCCACCGAATAGAGGCGTATAGTACGAAAGTCAAAGCTACCGAAACTGAATTTAACTTTGCCTAAACTAGCAAAACGTAACATAGCTCAGCATAGCGTGCCGCGACCACT
>NW_016929828.1:0-5968 GCF_001483705.2 Eufriesea mexicana
TAACCCAACGTAACCTAACTAATCCTGACGAGCCGAGAACACTATCACTGGCAACCCCATCGCTAAGCAGTGCATATTAGAGCAGAGTAGAAGGCAGAAGTCCATAGAATGTCAGTGCATAGCACAAAAGTCAAAGATTTCCGAAACGAGCCCAAAGAAACCATACCTAACCAAACGTAACTTAATCCAACATAACGCGCAGCAGCCGCAACTACTGGCCTCCCGAGAGGAAAGAGGAGAACGTTTGATCACAGTAGAGCGCAGAAATCCACCGAAAAGCAGCGTATTGCACGAAAGTAGGAGCTATCCCAACCAAACATAACCAAACCAAGCCTAACCAAGCGTACACGACTCAACCCAACGTGCCGCGACCACCGTAACTGGCGTCCCCAGAGGCAAGCAGAGCGTGATAGCGCACAGTGGAGCGCAGAAGTGCAGAGAATAGCAGGGTGTAGCACCAAAGTCAAAGATATCACAACCTATCTAAACATAAGCTAACCTAGCCAAACGTAATCGAACTCAACCTAACGTGCTGCGACCACAATTCCTGACCTTCCGTCATTGAGCAGGGCATAGTACAGCAACATAGGGCGCTGAAATCCAACGAATAGCAGTGTATAGCGTAAAAGTCATAGCCATCCTAACCAAACTTAGCCTAATCTAGCCAAACCATGCGTTACGTATCTCATCCAAACGTGCCACGACCACTATTGCGGGCCTGCGCGGAAACGTGCGGGACATATTACAGCACAATAGTTCTCGGAAATCCACCGAACAGCAGTGCAGAGCACCAAAGTTGAAGCTACTCTTTCCTAGCCTAATCGACGGTAACGGCACCGAACGCAGCATAGCTCAACGTAACGTGTATAGACCACTATTGCCGCACTCCACAGATCTAATCATGGCACATTTGAGCACAGTAGGGCGCAGAAATATACGGAACAGCTTTGTATAGGACGAGAGGCAAAGCTAACGTATCGTAACCTAAATAAACCTTACCAAAGCAGACAAACTATAACTCAACGTAAAGTGCCACGACCAATCTTCCTGGTGTCTCCGAAGACAAGCAGAGTTTGATAGCGCAATATGGAGCGCAGGGGTCCATATGATGGCATTGTCCAGCTCAAAGGTCTAAGCTGTCCAAAACTAACCCAACGCAACCGAACCAAACCAAGGACAATCTATCTGAACCTATCGTTCCGCGACCACCATGTCTGGAACCTCCAGAGCCATGCAGAGCATATCAGATGAGAGTAGGGCGCAGAATTCCAAAGAATCGCAGTGTATAGCGGAAAAGTCAAAGCTGTCAAAGCCTAACCCATGCCAACCTAAACTAGCCAAGCGTAGTCTAGCTCAACCTGACATGCCGCCGCCACGTTTTCTGGACTCCTCAGTGCCAAACAGAGTATCCAAGAGCACAGTAGAGAGCAGGAATCCACTGGAAAGCAGTGTAAGCCACAGAAGTTAAAGCTAAACTTTCCAAACCTGACAAATCGTATCATAAGCAAACGTAACTGAACAAAAGGTAACATGACGTGCCACCGTTGCTGTCCTCTCCAAGCCAAGCAGAATATATTTGAGCACGATAGAGCGCAGAAGTCCACCGAATAGCAGTGTATAGCACAAAAGTCGAAGCTATCCTATCCAAACCTAACCACAGTTTACCTAACCGTATGTGGCAAAGCTCCACCTCACGTGCTGCGGCCACCGTTCCTGGCGTCCCTGGAAACAAGCAGAGCGTGATAGGGCAAATTAGGGCGCAGAACTTCATAGGAGGGCAGTGCGTGGAACAAAAGCCAAGGCTATCCCAAACAAGCACAGCATAACCTTATACGGCCGAACGGAATCGAGCTCAACGTAACGTGCCGCGATCACCATTTCTGGCGAACTCGGCAACAAGCAGATTGTGATGGCGCGAAGTAGAGCGCCGAAGTCCATAGATTATCACTGTGTACCTCAAAAGTCAACGCTATCCCAGCCTAACCTAACATAACCTAACCTAACCAAACGCAATCGAAGCCAACCTAACGTGCCGAGAGCACTACTGCTGGCCTCCTCCTAGCCAAGCAGTATATACTAGTACACACTAGAGCGTATAGGTCCACCGAATAGCAATGTAAAGCACAAACGTCAATGCCACCGTAACAAACTTAACCCACCCTAACCAGAGCAAACGTAACCTAACTCAGCGAAGCGTGTCACGACGACTATTGCTGGCATCCCCACATGCAAGCAGGGTCTTGTAGAGCAATGCAGAGAGCAGAAATTGCCCGTACAGCAGCGAGTAGCACAAAGGTAACAGCTAGCCAAGCCAAACCTAACCAAACCTAGCCATGCCATGCCTAACGTAACTCAACCTCACGTGCCGAGACCACCATTACTGGCGACCCCACAGCCAACCAAAACATATTAGAGCACACTAGAGCGCAGAAATTCCGGGAATAGCAGTGTACAGCACAAACGTCGAAGCAGCCTCTCTTAACATAGCCAAATGCAACATATACAAACGCAGCCTAACACAAATTGACCTGAGGAGACCACTACTGCTGGCCTCCACAGATACAATCTGAATGTACCAGAGCACAGTGTAGAGCAGAAATCCACGGCACTTCAGTGAATAGCGCAAAAGACGTAGATATCCTAGCATAACATGCCCTAACGTAACCTTGACAAACGTAGCATGACTCGACACAACGTGCAGCGACCATTGCTGCTAGCCTCGCCGTAGCAAAACAGAATGTAGTAGAGAACAATAGGTCACAGAAATCCACCGAATATCAGTGCATAGCATGAAAGTAAAAGCTTTAATGACCAAACGTAGCCTATCCTGTCCTAGCCAATCGTAAAATAACTGAACATAGCGTGCCGCTGCCACTATTCCACGCATCCCATGAGTCGAGGGGGGTATACCACAGCATCGTAGAGCGCAGAAATCCACTGAATGGCAGTGTATAGCACAAAAGTCGAAGATATACTGACCTCACCAGACCTGAGCTAACCTAAGAAAACGAAGCATATCTCATCATTACGTGACGCGGCCACTGCGCCTGACCCCCCCCCCAGAGCCGAGCCTAATACAGTACAACACTATAGATCACAGAAAGCCACCTGATAGCTGTGTCTGGCACGAAATTCAAAGCTACACTGACCAAGCTTAGCCTAACATAGCCAAACCAAGCGTAACTAAACATAGCCTGACGTGCCACGACCACTATTGCTCGCCTCCCCATAGTCGAGCAGAGTATAATAGAGCAATGTAGAGTGCAGGAAGCCACCGATTTGCAGTTTATGACACAAAAGTCAAAGAAATCCTAACCGATCCACCAAAACCTAACCTAACGCGACGAAACCTTACACAAACTAACATGCCGAGAAGACTGTTGCTGTTCTCCACATAGAAAAGCAGAATGTACTAGGGATCAGTAGACCACAGAAATCCTTCGCATTACCGTGAATAGCAATATGGTCGAAGATATCCTAACATAACCTGACCAAACCTGACCTAAACAATCGTAACATAAATCAACCTAACGTGCCGCGGGCACTATTGCTCGTCTCCCCAGAGTCGAGCAGAGTATAGTAGAGCAATGTAGAGCGCAAGAAACCGCCGAATAGCAGTTTACAGCACAAAAGTTAAGCCTACCCTGTCCTAACATATCCAACCATAACATAAGAAGGCGTAACATTGCTCAACCTAACGAAACCCGGCCATCATTGCTGGCCTCCGCAGAGACGAGCAGAACTTGCTACTGGAGAGTAAGGCGCAGAAGTCCATAGAAACGCATCGCACAAAGGTCATATCTATCCTGACGTAATCCAATCAACCGTAACCTAACCAAGCGTAGCCTACCACAACACAACGTGCAGCGGACACTACTGCTGGCCTCCCCAGGGCAAAGCAGAGTGTAGTAGACCGCACTAGGTCACGGAAATACGCCGGAAAGCAGTGTAAAGCACGAAAGTCGAAGTAGCCTATCCTAACCTGGCCAAACGTGACATACATAAACGTAGCCTAAAGCAACCTAACGTGACGAGCACACTATTGCTGCCCACCACAGAGATAAGCAGCATGTACTAGAGCACAGTAGGGCGCAGGAACCCGCCGCATTGCAGTGAAGAGCGCGTAAGTCAATGATATCCAAACCTGGCCTGACATAACTTAACCAACCAAGCGTGGTATATCTCAACGCAACGTGTTGTGACCACTGCTCCTGTCCTCGCTAGAGACAAGCAGAATGTAGTAGATCACAGTAGATCACAGAAATCCACCAGACATTGTATACCACGAAAGTCCAAGATACCCTAACCAAACTTAACCTAGTCTAAACTAACCCAACATATCCTAACACAACCTGACGTGCCATGACTACTATTGCTCGCCTCCCAAGATTCGTGCTAAGTAGAGTAGGCCACTGTAGAGCGCAGAAATCCACTGAATAGCAATTTATAGCACAAAAGTCGTAGAAATCCCAACCGAGCCTTCCTAACCTAACCTAAAGATATGTAACCCTACTTAAACTAACGTGTCGAGACCAATATCGCTGGCCACCACGAAGCCAAGCAGAGCCTACTAGAGCACATTAGAGTGCAGAGGTACGCGGAATGGCAGCGTATAGTACAAAAGTCAAGGAAGCATATCCTAACCTAGCAAAACGTAACACAAAAGAACGGAGCATGACCCAACCTAACACGACGGGACCGCTATTGCTGGCCTCCCCAAAGACTAGCAGAAAATGCTAGAGCACATCAGGGCGCAGAAATCCACCGCAATGCAGTGAATAGCGAAAAAAGCCGTAGATACCCAAACATAACCTGACCTAAGCAAACATATCGAAACGTAGCATTGCTCAATATAGCGTGTCGCGACCGCCGGTCCTGGGCACCCCAGCGCCAAGCGTATTAGAACGGAGTAGGGCGCAGAAATCCACCGAAAAAGCATTTAATGGCACAGAATTCTAAGCTACTCTGTCCTGACATAACCCAACACGTTAAATGCAAACGTAGCCTAACTAAACCTAACGCGCCGAGACCACAATTACTGGCCTCCCGAGAGCGAAGCAGGAAATGTCAGAGCCCAGTAGGGCGCAGAAATCGGTGGACAGCAGTGTATAGCGCAAAAGTCTAAACTATCACATCCTAACCTCGCCATATGTAACATAAACGGACGTAGCATTGCTCAATCTACCGTGCCGAGACCACCATTGCTGGCCTGTGCAGAGCCATAAAGAATATACCAGAGCACAGCATAGTGCGCAAATCCAACCCATTGCAGTCTATGGCGCAAAGGTCAAACATATCCAAGCCTAGCATGACCTAACCTAACCTATCCAAACGTAGTGTAACCAAACATAACGTGACGAGGCCGACATTGCTGGCCCAACCAGCGCCAAGGAGAGCATATTAGAGCACATTAGAGCGCAGACATCCACCGAACAGCGGTGAATATGACAAAAGCTTATGTAGCCCATCCTAACCTAACCAAACGTAACATATGCAAGTGTAAACTATCACGACCTAACCTGACGCGACAACTGTTGCTGACCTCCACAGAGGCAAGTAGACTGTACCAGAGCACAGTTGTACGCGGAAATCTCACGCATTGCAGCGAACAGCTCGAAAGTCGAATATATCCAAACATAGCCTGACCTAACCTAACATAACCGAAAGCAGCGTAACCCAACATAGCGTGCCGGGACTAATGGTGGCCACCCCAGGGCCAACCAGAATATAGTACGGCAAAGTAGAGCACAGATATTCACCAAACAACAGTGTATAGCAAGAAAGTCGAAGCCATACTTATCAAACTTAGCCTAACCTAAAGCAACCATACGTGACCTAACTGAACCTAACGTACCGCGGCCGGTATTGGTCGACTCATCAGAGTCGAGCGGAGTATAGTAGTGCAATGTGGTGCGCGGAAATGCACCGAAAAGCGGTGTACAGCATAAAGGACGAGGACATCCTGACC
>NW_016929829.1:0-3975 GCF_001483705.2 Eufriesea mexicana
CCTGAATATCTCGTCCTGGAATTGCTGTAGAATATACAACTTCAGTGACCAATACTACTCTCTCATTTGTCATTATAAAATGGCTATAGAATTTAAATCATCATTGAACAGGTGAATCCAATGGCTACAGTGTTATATTGGCGGATGTTGTATGTATGGTACAGTCAAGTGGATGTGTCTCAAGCCATGACAGCAACATGCATTGATTATTCCAGACTTGCTATGGAATTTGCATTGTCAATGAATACAGAGTAGAACGGTTACGTTATTGTGATGATGGCTGAACCCTGTACGGTGTTGCCAATTGCTAATATAGCTAAGGGATATTGGATCTGTTCTTTGTTATCCTAGAATTGTTGCACAATTTTATTCATCATTGGAGGGATTATTACAAAGGCAACAGTGCTTTGTGGTAGATGTACGCAATACCCTATTGTCAATTCTAAATGTCTCTATCATTCACCGTAGCATACGTTGACTATCCTAGAAATGCTTGGAACTGAAATTATCAGTGAACAAAGTTATACAACGTTCACAATTACGTGATAATGGCTGTAGTCAGTACAGTGTCGTCAATTGGTAATGACTCGAGGGACAATGGATATGTATTTTCACGTTCTAGAATTGCCATACATGCAAAATAATCAGTGAAGGGATTAATCGAATGGCGACAGCGCAATGTTGGTAGATGTAATAAGAACTGTACTGTCAATTGTAAATATTAATAAACATGACCATACTGTACATAGGTTACTCTGGAATTACATTGCAATATACATCTTCAGTGAGCAACGTAGTCAGCGACTACATTACAGTGATGGTGGCCATACTGATTCCTGAGAAGGTAATTGGTGACATCTGGAGCGATGATTGATGTGAATTTTGTCATTCTAGTGTTCCTACAGGGTCTAAGTCATCAGTGAACGGATTAATCCATAGACTGCAGCGCTCTGTTAGTGTATGTACTGAGCACCGTACTGTCAAATGTAAATATTCCAAGCCATAAGCGTACACTGCACTGATCTTTATTGATTTGCTGTGAGATTCATATAATCGGCGAACAAACCAATAAAACGGTTACAATACTGTGACGATAGCTGTACTCGGTGTTGTGCTGTCAATTGTTAACAAGTCAATGGATAATCGATGTGCGCTTCGACGTTCAGGACATGTCATATAGTCTAAATCGTCATTGAGCAGATTGATCCAACGGCTACACTGTTATATTGGCTTATATCGTAGGTACCGCGTCGGTTGTAAATATCTCAAGACACAGCCATAGTGTACATTGGTTATTAAAAAAATTTTTTGGAATTTGCGTCATTTCTGAAGAAAGTATTCCAATGCCTTCGTTACTGTTATGGTGGCTGTACCCAGTAACGTGTTGACAATTGTTAATGTTTCGAGGGTTAATGGATATGTATTCTCACGTCCTAGGACTGCTATTGGTTATATATCATCAGTGAGTGGATAAATCCAAAGGCAAATGTGCTCTGTTTGTGGATGTACTAAGCACCGCACCGTTAACTGTAACTATCCCTATCCATAATCGTACAATACACTGAGGATTCCTGATATGCTGTGGAGTGTATACCGTTGATGAACAAATTAATACAGCGGGCACGATAATGTGAGGATGACTCTACTCTGTACTGTGTTGTCAATTGCTAATATCTCGAGGGATAGTGGATATGGCTGTTAACATTCTAGAAACGCTATGCTATGTGAATCGTCAATGATCATATTAATACAGCGGCCACAGTGCTCTGTTGATGGGTGTACTAAGGACCGTACTGTCAGTTGTAATTATCTCTAGTCAATACCGTACTTTGCATTGATTATTCTAGAATGGCTTTGGGACATGCATCATCAGTGAGAAATGTAATTCATCGGGTACAATACTGTGATGATGGCTGTACTCTGTACTGCGTCTCCAATTGTTAATTTATAGTACGGTTATGGCTAGAGACACTAATAACTGACATTACAGGACTCGGTACATCCACAGGTCGAGCCCGGTAGGCTTTGGATTAAATTGTTCACTGATGACGTGTATTCCAAAGAAGTTGTAGAACAATCATTGTATAGGGCGGTTATGGCAAGAAATATCTACAACTGACAGTACGGTACTTAGTACACAAATTAAAAGAACTCTGTAACCTATGGATTATCCTTACGAGTGATGAACTATATCCTGGCGCAATTCTAGAATGACAAAAGGCAGATCCATTATCCCGCGGGACATTAATAACAGACAACGTAGTACTCATTGCTGCCATCGTCACGGTACTGTATCCTTTGGAAGAATTGTTTCATTCGCGATTTAAATTCCCAAGCAATTCTAGAATTACCATTGTATATTGCGTTCATCACAAGAGATGGTTATTGTTGTCAGTACGGTAATCAGTACATCAATGAAGAGAGCACTATCGCCTTTCGATTAGTCTGTTCACTGATGTATATCCTACCGCAATTCTAGAATGAAAAGTGCAGTTCTATAATCTCTTGAGGAATTAACAAATGACAACACAGTACTGAGTACATGCATCGTCAGAGCATTGTACCCGTTGCGTTACTTTGATCACAGATTATTTATCTTCCAAAGCAGTTCTAGAAAAATCAATGCATACTGCTGCTAGGGCAAGGGGCATTCACGATTAACAGTATGGTATTGCGTACGAATATCAACCGCGCATTGTACCCGTAGCATTAATCTCTTCAATGATGATCAAGAATCTCTAACAATTCTAGAATGACAAAACACAAATACATTGTCCCACGTCGTATAAACAATTGATAATAAGGTACTATGTACAACCATCACCGCAGTAATGAAGCCGTTGTAATTCCTTCCCCACTGACGATGAATGTTCCAAAGCAATACTAGATTAATCAACGTATAGCACGGTTATGGCCAGAGATGTTTATCATTGACAGTACGGTACTACGCAAATCTACCAGAGGTGCACTCTAGCAGGTGGATTGATCTGTTCAATGATGATTTAGATGCCATAACAATTCTAGAGTGACAAAATACAGATCCATTATACCTGGTGAAATTAACAGCTGACAAAGCTGTACCGAGTACAGCCATAACCACACTAATTTAGTCGCTCTACTCCTTTGTTCTCTGCTGATGTAAATTACAATGTAATTCCAGAACTACGTATGTATAGCACGGTTTTGTTCTAGTGACATTTGCAATTGTCAATACGGTGCTTAATGCACCTTCCTACATGGCACTGTTTTCTTGGGATTTATCTGATCACTGGGGACGTTTACTGTGCAGCAATCCTAGAATGAGGAATACAATTCCATAATCCCACGATACACTGACAGCTGACAACACAAAGCTGTACTGCCATCGTCACAGTGCAGTAGCCGTTGGAATACTTTGAACATATGCGATTTAAATTCCGCAGCAAATCTAGAATCATCATTATATATATCAGTCACGGCTAGAGACTATTGCCTCTATGGTACTCAGAATGTCCATAAACGGAGCACTGTAGCCGTTGTATTAACTTGACCACGAATGAGTTTTATTCTATAGAAGTTCGAGAATAACCAATGGACAAATTAATTACTGCTAGAGACATTAACAATTGACATTACGGTACTTAGTACATCCACCATCACGGCTTTGTTGCCGTAGTAGTAATCGGTCCACTGACGATTTAACTTCTATAGCATTTATAGAATGGCAATAGACATATACATCATCGCTCGAGATATTACCATTTGACTTAGCAGGACTGAGTGCTGCGATCAACGTGTTACTGCTGTATCTGGATTACTCTTTCACCGATGAATTAAATTCCGCAGCAATTCCATAGTTACCAATGAATAGAACCGTCATGGCCGAAGACATTTGCAATTGACATTACGGTAATTGTTGCATCCGACAACAGGCCACCCCTGCCGTTGGAATAATCTGCTCAATCATGACTCAAATTCTCTTGCAATTCTAAAATG
>NW_016929830.1:0-488 GCF_001483705.2 Eufriesea mexicana
ATACATCCAGACATACATCGATACATACATCCATAGTTCATCCATACATACATCCATACATCCGCACAACCATGTATCCATAAACCCATCAATCCGTACTTCCATCCATCCATCCATACATCCATCCAACCATACGTACATACATACATACATCCATACGTACATCCATACATCCATCGATTCATTCATCAATCCATCCATACATACTTACATCCATACATACATCCATCCATCCATCCATCCATCCATACATCCATAAATATATACATCCATACATCCGTATCGTCCATACATTCGTCCATGCATACATCCACACATACATCCATAAAAATATCCATACATACATCCATGCAAGCATACATTCATGCATCTATACATCTGTACATCAATACATCCATATCATATATACATCCGCACATCCATTTACCCGTACATCCATACATTCGTACATCCATACATTCGTACATCCATACATACATACATCCATA
>NW_016929831.1:0-858 GCF_001483705.2 Eufriesea mexicana
TTGTATTTTCCAGCCAGATTCTATAGCATTGCAATTGCTATAGCACGCCTATAGAATCTTCCCATTCTGATTTATGCAAGAAAGTTAGATCACCACGATATTATTCATAAAGGACAATAAAATTGAATTTTCCAGCCAGATTCTATAGCATTGCAATTGCTATAGCACGCCTATAGAATCTTCCCATTCTGATTTATGCAAGAAAGTTAGATCACCACGATATTATTCATAAAGGACAATAAAATTGAATTTTCCAGCCAGATTCTATAGCATTGCAATTGCTATAGCACGCCTATAGAATCTTCCCATTCTGATTTATGCAAGAAAGTTAGATCACCACGATATTGGCCGAAAATGTCAATAAAAATGAATTTCCCCAACCAGATTCGATAACAGTGCTAGGGCTATATGACGCCAATAGTATCTTCCCTCATTATTTGTGCGTGAAAGGTAACTCACCATGATATTAGTCGAAGATGTCAAAAAAAATGTATTCTCCAGCCAGATCCTATAGGATTGCAAAGGCTGTATCACGCCACTAGAGTCTCTCCTCCATATTTATGAAAGAATGTTAGCCCACCACGATATTATTCGAAAGGGTCGATAAAATTCAATTTTCCAGACAGATTCTATAGCATTGCAATTGCTTTAGCACGCCAGTAGAATCTTTCCTCCTTATATATCCAACATAGCTAGGTCACCACGATATTAGTCGAAAATGGCAATAAAATTGAATTTTCCATCCAGACTCCATAGCATTGCAATGGCTATATTCCGCCAATAGAGCCTTTCCCCCATATTTATGCAAGAAAGGTAGCTCACCAAATATTAATCGAAAACGTCAATAAAATTGCATTT
>NW_016929832.1:0-572 GCF_001483705.2 Eufriesea mexicana
CTTGCATAAATAAGGAGAAAAGATTCAGTTGGGGTGCTATAGACATTGTAATGCAACAGAATCATGCTGGAAAATTCAATTTTACTGACATTTTCGACTAATATCGTTGAGAGTTAGCTTCTTTGCATAGGTAAAGAGGAAGGATCCTTTTGGCGTGCTATAGCCATCGCAATGCTTCATAATGTGGCTGCAAAATACAATTTTATTGACATTTACTACTAATATCGCGGTGAGCTAACATTCTTGCATAAATAAGGAGAAAAGATTATATTGGCGCGCTATTGCCATTACAAAGCTATAGAATCTGGAAGGGAAAGTAAATTTTATAGACATTATAGACTAATATCGTGGTGAGCTACCTTCCTTGCATAAGTAAGGAGGAAAGATCCTTTTTGTGTGCTATAGAAATTGCATTGATATAGAATGAGGCTGAAAATACAATTTTGTTAACATTTCCGCCTACTATACTGGTGAGCTAACTTTCTGGCATAAGTAAGGAAGAAAGATTCTATTGGCGTGGTATAGCCACTGGAATGCTATAGAATCTAGCTGGAAGGTTCAATTTTGTTGAC
>NW_016929833.1:0-595 GCF_001483705.2 Eufriesea mexicana
ATAAGGAGGAAAGATACTTCTGGCGTGCTATAGCCATGGTAATGCTATAGAATCTGACTGGAAAAATCAATTTTAATGACTTTATCGACTACTATCGTGGTTACCTGACTTTCTTGCATATATAAGGAGGGAAGATTTACTGACGTACTATAGTCGTTGCAATCCGATAGAATCTTGCTGGAAAATTCAATTTTATTGACGTTTTCGACTAATATCGTGGTGAGCGAAGTTCTTTGCATAAATAAGCAGGAAATATTCTATTGGATTGCTATAGCCATTGCACTGCTATAGAATCTGTTAGGAAAATTCATTTTTATTGACATTTTCGACTGATATCGTAGTGAACTAGCTTTCTTGCATAAATAAGGGTGAAATATACTGTTGGCCTTCTATAGCCACGGTAATGCTATAGAATCTGTCTGGAAAATTCAATTTTATTGACAATATCGGCTACTGCTATCGTGGTGACCTAGCTTTCTTACATATAGAAGGAAGAAAGGATCTACTGGCGTAGTATAGTCATTCCAATCGCATAGAACCAGGCTGGAAAATTCAATTTTATTGGCATTTTCGACTAATATCGTGGTGAGCTAAC
>NW_016929834.1:0-741 GCF_001483705.2 Eufriesea mexicana
AATGCTAGAGAATCAGTCTGGAAAGTTCAATTTTATTGACATTTCCGACTGGTATCGTATTGAGCTAACTCTCTTGCATAAATAAGGCGGAAAGATCCTTTTGGCGTGCTGTAGTCCTTGCAATGATATAGAATGTGCCTGGCAGTTTGAATTTTATTGACATTTCTGACTGATAACGAGGAGAGCTATCTTACATGCGTAAATAAGGCGGAAGGATTCTATTAGCGTGCTATTGCCATTGCAATGCCATAGAATCTGGATGTAAAAATCAATTTTATTGACATTTTCAACTAATATGGTGGTGAGCTAACTTTCTTCCATAAATCAGGAGGAAAGATTCTGTTGGTATGCTCTAGGCATTGCAATTCTATAGAATCTTGCTGGAAAATTCAATTTTATTGACATTTTCGTCTAATATCGTGGTGAGTTAACTTTCTTGCATAAATAAGGAGGAAAGATTCCATTGGCGTGCTATAGGCATTGCAATGCTACAGAAACTGGGCGGAAAATCCAATTTTATTGACCTTTTCGACTAATATCTTGGTGACCTAACTTTCTCGCATAAACAAGGAGGAAAGATTACATTCGCAATCTATAACCATTGCAATGGTATAGAATCTCTCTGGAAAATTCAATTTTATTCACATTTTCGTCTGATATCGTGGTGAGCTAACTTTCTTGCAGAAACGAGGAGGAAAGATTATATTGGCAAGCTATAACCATTGCAATGGTATAGAATCT
>NW_016929835.1:0-675 GCF_001483705.2 Eufriesea mexicana
CGGAATATAGATTTTGGATAGACCTATTCTCTGGCAAGGAGATGACTGTACTTGCCATTGGAAAATGGGGTTAGGCGATATATACGCCTAGCTATAACAGATTATAGATTTTGAATAGACCTATTCTCTGGCATGTAGATGGCCGTACCTGCAATTGGATTGAATGCGTTAGGCGATCTATTCGCCACAAGCTATAACAGATTATAGATTTTGAATAGACCTATTCTCTGGCATGTAGATGGCCGTACCTGCCATTGGAATGAATGCGTTAGGCGATCTATTCGTCAAGTAATAACAGATTATAGATTTTGAATAGACCTATTCTCTGGCAAGTAGATGAATGTACATGCCATTGGATTGAAGGCGTTAGTCGATATGTTCACCAAGCTATAACAGGTTATAGATTTTGAATAGACCTATCCTTTGGCAAGAAGATGGCAGTACGTGCCATTGGATTGATGGCGTTAGTCGGTCTGTTCACCAAGTTATAACAGGTTATTGATTTCGATTAGACCTATCCTCTGGCAAGAAGATGGCAGTACTTGCCATTGGATTGTAGGCGTTATGCGATCTATTCGCCAGGCTATAACGGATTATAGATTTTGAATAGATCAATTCTCTGGCAAGTAGATGACTGTACTTGCCATTGGATTGAAGGCGTTAGGCGATCTATAC
>NW_016929836.1:0-226 GCF_001483705.2 Eufriesea mexicana
GCAAGCAGATGACTGTAGTTGCCATTGGATTGAAGGCATTAGGCGATCTATTCACCAAGCTATAACTTGTTATAGATTTAGAATAGACCTATTTTCTGGCAAGTAGATGTCTGTATTTGCCATTGGATTGAATGCGTTAGGCGAACCATTCACCAAGCTATAACAGCTTATAGATTGTGAATAGACCTATTCTCTGGCAAGTAGATGGCTGTACTTGCCATTGGAT
>NW_016929837.1:0-634 GCF_001483705.2 Eufriesea mexicana
GTGCATGCTTTTCTTCATAAATAAGGAGGTAAGATACTATTGGTTTGCTACAGTCATTGCATTTTACTAGGATTTGACTGAAAAATTCAATTCTATTGACATTTTCGACTAATATCATGGTGAGCAAGCTTTTCAGCATAAGTAAGAATGAAAGATCCTGTCGGTTTAATACAGCTATTGCATTCCAATAGAATCTGACTGAAAAGTCCAATTTTATTGAAATTATCGACTAAAATCGTTTTGAGCATCCTTTTCTGCGTAAATAAGGTGGAAAGATACTATTGGTTTGCAATAGCCATTTCATTGCGCTAGGATTTGTCCGGAAAATGCAATTTTATTGTAATTTTCGACTAATATCGTGGTGAGAAAGCATTTCTGAGCGAATAAACAGGATAGATCCTAATGCTTTGCTATAGCCAATGCATTGCCATAGAATCAGACTGAAATGTCCAATTTTATTGCCTTTTTCTACTGATATCATGGTGAGCATTCTTTTCTCCATAAATAAGGAGGTAAGATCCTAGTGGTTTGCTATCTCCATTAGTCTCCATTGCATTGCGATAGAATCAGCCTGAAAAGATCAATTCCATTGACATTTCCGACCAATATCGTGGTGAGCAAGGTTTTCAGCATA
>NW_016929838.1:0-317 GCF_001483705.2 Eufriesea mexicana
CTTTCCTCCTGATATATAGAAGGAAGATAGCTCACCACCATATTAGCCGAAAATGTCAATAAAATTGATTCTTCCAACCAGATTCTTTGGCATTGCAATGGCAATAGCAAGCCAGTAGAATCTTTCCGCCTTATTTACGCAAGAAAGATAGCTAACCACGATATTAGTCGAAAATGTAAATAAAATTGAATCTGCCAGGCACATTCCAAATCATTGCAATGGTTATCGCACGACAAAGGAATCTTTCCTCCTTATTTATGAAAGAAAGGTAGCGCACTACAATATTATTCGAAAATGTGTATAAAATTGAATTTTCC
>NW_016929839.1:0-212 GCF_001483705.2 Eufriesea mexicana
TCCAGTACACTCTGCTTTCCTATGTGGATGCCACCAATAGCGGTCTCGTTATGCTAGGATAATATAGGCTGCGTTTCGATTTGTCACGCTTGGGTAGTATGTGATAGGCTGCTTTGACTTTTGTGCTGTGTACTGCTGTTCGGTATGTTTCTGCCTCTCATGTGCTATAATATGCCCTGCTTGGCTCTGGGGCGGCCAGTGATAGTTGTCTG
>NW_016929839.1:232-518 GCF_001483705.2 Eufriesea mexicana
TTACGTCGCGTTAGGTTAGGTTAGGAAGGTTCGTTCAGGATTTCTTTAACTTTTGTGCTATAAACTGCTATTCGGTGGACTTGTGCGCCTTACATTGCTCTACTATGCTCTGCTCGACTGTGGAGAGGCGAGCAATAATGGCCGTGGCACGACAAATTGTGTTATGTTACGATTGGCTAGGTAAGGTTGGGCTACATTTGCTTATGATAGCTTAGACTTTCATACTATACATCGATATTCTGTGCATTTCTCTGATCAACTGCGCCCTACTAAATTCTGCTTGACT
>NW_016929840.1:0-218 GCF_001483705.2 Eufriesea mexicana
AAGGGTATCTTACCAAGATATTAGTCGAAAATGACAATAAAATTTAATTTTCCAGCCAGATTCCGTAGCACTGCGACGGGTATAGCACGCCAATAGTATCTTTCCGCCCTGCTTAAGCAAGATAGTTAGCTCACCACGATATTAGCCGAAATGTCAATAAAATATAATTTTCCATGCAGATTCTATAGCATTGGAATGGCTATAGCACGCCAATAGAA
>NW_016929840.1:315-1020 GCF_001483705.2 Eufriesea mexicana
ATCTTCCAGCCAGATTCTATAGCATTGCAACGGCTATAGGACGCCAATAGTTTCTTTCTTCCTTATTTAGGCAAGAAAGTTAGCTCACCAAGATATTAGAAGATAATGTTAATAAAATTTGATTTTCCAGCCAGATTATATTAAATTGCAATGGCCATTGCTCGCGAATAGAAGCTTTCCTTCTTATTTAATCAGGAAAATTAGCTAACCACGATATCATTCGAAAATGTCAATAAAATTGGATTTTCCAGCCAGTTTCTATAGCACTGCAACGGGTATAGCGCGCAAATAGTAACATTCCTCCTTATTTATGCAAGGAGGTTAGCTTACCGCGATATTAGCCGAAAATGTCAATGAAATTAAATTTTCCAGTCTGATTCTGTCGCATTGCAATGGAAACAGCACATGAATAGAATCTTTCCTACTTATTTATGCAAAGTGGGTATCTTACCAAGATATTAGTCGAAAATGACAATAAAATCTAATTTTCCAGCATGATGCTATAGCATTGCAATGGCCATAGCACGCCAATTGGATCTTTCCTCCTTATTTATGCAAGAAAGTCAGCTCACCCCGATATTAGCCGAAGCTGCGAATATAATTATATTTTCCAGCCAGACACTATGGCATTGCAACGGCTATGCACGCCAACGGAATTTTTTCTCCTTACTTATGCAAGGAGGTTGCCTCACCACGATATTATTC
>NW_016929841.1:0-1441 GCF_001483705.2 Eufriesea mexicana
TTTTTGTGCTATGCTCTGCTTGGATCTCGTGAGGCCAGCCATAGTTGTCGTGGCAACACAGGTGTGTTTCATTACGTTTGGTTATGTTAAGTTTGCTTAGGTGAAGCTAGAGTAGCTTTGACTTTCGTGCTTTACACTGCAATTCGGTTGAAACCAGCCGTCCACCGTGCTCCACTCTAACCGGCCAGACCCTGCGCATGCTAGCAACAGCGTTCGCGGCACTTTAGGTTGGCTCTGGCTACGATAAGTTAACTTATTTACTTTGGGTTAGGTACGGATACCTTCGACCATTCTGCTATACACTGCGATTCTTTGGCTTTCTGCACCCTACACTCCTCTAATATATCCTGCTCTGTTCAAGTGATGCCAGCAATAGTGGTGGCGTCACGGTCGGTTGATCTTGGTTACGATTGGTAGGGCTACGGTTGGTTAGGATGGACAGGAAAGCTTCGACAGTCGACTTTTTTGCTATACACAGCTATTCGGTGGATTCCTGGTCTCTACTGCCGTCTAATGTACTCTGCTTGGCTGTGGGAACTGCAGCAATACGAGTCTACGCACCTTATGATGAGCTATGCTACATTTAGTTATGTTACGTTAGTCTGGGCTACGTACGGGTAGCTTTGACTTACGAGGTGTACACTGTTTTCCGGTAGATTTCTGCGCTTTATGGTGTGATAGTATGTCCTGCTTGGCTCTGTGGAGGCTAGCAACAGAGGTGCCTACGCGTTAGGTTGAGTTCAGCTACGTTCGGTTAAGTTACGTATGGTTGTGTTGGGATAGGGTGACTTCGACTATTGTGATATGCACTGCGGTCCTATTGATATCTACGCACTACTCTCCTCTCATATGTTCTTCTAGGCTCTGCGGTGGCAGCATTATTGATCTCGGCAGGACAGGATGTTATACGTTACGTTTGGTTACGTTACGTGTGGACACGATGAGATACGAATTTTCTGCTGCACATTGAGATTCTATGGATTTCCTCGCCCTACTCTCCACTAATATATTCAGCTTGGCTTTGGGTACATCAGCAACAAAGTTGTAGGTACGATAGGTTTTTTTAGTCTTCGTTTGTGTGGGTCAGGTGAGGACAGGATAGGATATGATTTCTTTGACTTTTGTGTTATACACAGCTATTTGCTGGCCATCTGCGCTCTACTGTGCTCCAGTACATTCTGCTTGTCTCTGGGGAGGCCAGCAACAGTGGCCTCGTCACGTTAGGTTAAGTTATGTAAAGCTTGTTCATATTACGTTTGGATGAGTTAGGATAGGATAGAGTTGTCTTTTCTGCTGTAGACTGCTGTTTGGTGGATCCATACGCTCAGCGTTGCTCTACATGCGTTGCTCTACCATACTCTGCTCGACTATGGCGTAGCCGGAAATAGTGATCGCGCCACGCTATTTTGGGTTATGTTACGTTTGGCTGTGTTCCAATTTG
>NW_016929842.1:0-210 GCF_001483705.2 Eufriesea mexicana
TTTGGTGGGGTTAGTTTCGGATAGCTTTGACTTTTCTGCTATACGCAGCGATTCTATTGGCTTCGGTGCTCTCCTCACCTCTAACATGTTCTGCTTGGCTCTGGGTGTCGCAGCAATAGTGGTCTCGTCACGTTAGTTTGAGATAGGTTACGCTCGAGTTAGGATGCCATAGCATTGACCCTTGCGCTATGCACTCGTATTCGTTGCATT
>NW_016929843.1:0-656 GCF_001483705.2 Eufriesea mexicana
AGTGAACGGTTGTGCCCAGAGATCCACCTAGTAGCAGACTACAACACTAAAGTCAAAGCAAGCATCTCCTGACCTAACCAAACGTAAAATAGACAAACGTAGCCTAACTCAACCTAACGTGCCGCGACCACTATAGCTGGCCTCCCCAAAACCAAGCAGAAGAAATTAGTGAGGTGTAGAACGCAGAAATCCATAGAACCGCACAGCAAATCAGAAAAGTCATAGCTACCCATACCAAGAGAACATAAACAAACATAGCCCAATGCAACCTAACCTGACGAGGCCGCTATTGCTGCACTCCCCAGAGACAAGCAGGAAATACTAGAGCACAACAGAGCGCAGAAGTCCACCGAAAAGCAGTGTACAGCACTAAAGGTAAAACTATCATTGCAAAACTTAGCGTAACCCAACCTAGCCGAACGTAACCTGACTCAACATAAAGTGCCGAGACCAACATTGCCGACCTTCCCAGAGCCAAGCTGAACATGTTAGAGCACTGTAGTGCGCGGAAATACAACTAATGGCAGGCTATAGCAAGAATGCTATCCTCTCCTAACCTAACCATCCGTAAAATAGCAAAACGTAACTTAACCCAACCAATTGTGCCTCGACCACTATTGTTGGCCTCCCAGAGCCCAGCAGAACACATTCGTGGA
>NW_016929844.1:0-675 GCF_001483705.2 Eufriesea mexicana
GCGATCCAATGGATTTATGTGCTCTACTGTCCACTAATGTATTCTGCTTGGCTCTGTGCTGGAGAGCACTATTGGTCGCCGCACGTTAGTTTGAGTTATGTTACGTTCTGCTATGTTACGATTTCCTAGGTTAGGAGAGGGCAGCTTTCACTTTAGTACCATAGCCTGCTGTTATGTGGATTCCTGCGCCCCACAGTGCTCTATTACTTCCAGCTTGGCCCTGGAATGGCCAGCAATAGTACGGCACGTAACATTTAGTTGGTTTACGTTCGGTTACGATGGGTTAGGATATGTTTGGTTAGGGTAACTTCAACTTTTGTGCTTTACACTGCTTTTCTCCTTATTTCTGCGATCCACTGTCTACTTGTATGTCCTGCTTGGCTCTGGGGAGAGCAGCAACAGCGCTCTCGGCACGTTGGTTTGTGAGAGTCGATGTTTGTTTATATTCCATTTGTTTGGGTCAGGTTTGCGCAGCTCTGGCTTTTCTGACATAAACTGCGATTATATGGATTTGCGTGTTATACCCCCACTAATATGTTGTTCTTGGCTCTGGGGAGCCCAGGAGAAGAGGTCGCGGCAGGTTAGGTTTAGTTTGGTTACGTTCGGCTATGATACGATTGGCTTTGTTTGGAGAGGCTAGCTCAGACATTAGCGAAATAGTCTGCTATGAGGCAG
>NW_016929845.1:0-1544 GCF_001483705.2 Eufriesea mexicana
TCGAAAGTTAGCTCACCACGATATTAGTCGAAAATGTCGACAAAATTGAATTTTCCAGACGGGTTCTACAGCTCTGCAATGGCTATAACACGCCAATAGAATCTTTCCTCCTTATTTATGCAAGAGAGTTAGCTCACCACGATATTAGTCGAAAATGACAATATAATTGAATTTTCCAGCCAGATTCTATAGCATTTCAATGGCTACAGCACGCCGATAGAATCTTTTCTGCTTATTTATGCAAGAAATTTTCCTCACAACGGTATAAGTCGTAAGTGTAAATAAAATTGTATTCGCCAGTCTGACTCTATAGCACTGCAATGGCTGTGGCACGACAATAGAATCTGTCCTCCTTGTTCATGCAAGAAACTTAACTCACCACGATATTAGTCGAAAATGTCAATAAAATTGAACTTTGCAGGCAGATTCTAGAGCGTTGCTATGGCTGTAGCACGCCAATAGGACCTTTCCTCTTTATTTATGCACGAAAGTTAGCTCACCACAATATAAGAAGAAAATGATATTAAGTTCTATTTTACAGTATGATTCTATAGCAGTGCAACAGCTATAGTACGCCAATAGGATCCTTCCTCCGTACGTATGCAAGGGAGATAGCTAACCACGACATAAGTCGAAAATGTCAATAAAATTGAATTATCCATCCAAATCCTGTAGCAATGCAACGGCCGCAGCACGCCAATACAATCTGTCCTCCTTACTTATGCAAGAAAGTTACCGAACCACGATATTGGTCGAAAATGTCAGTAAAATGGAATTTTCCAGGTAGACTATAAAGCATTGCCATGGCTATCGTACGCCAAAAGAATCTTTCCTCCTCATTTATGCAAGAAAGTTTGCTCACCACTATATTAGTCGAAAACGTCTATAAAATTGAATTTTCATGCCGGATTCTATAGCTCTGCAATGGCTATAGCACGCCAATAAAATCTTCCCTCCTTATTTATGCAAGAAAATTAGCTCACCACGAAATTTGTCAAAAATGTCAATAAAAGTGAATTTTCCACCCAGATTCTATAGCATTGCAATGGCTACAGTGCGCCAAAAGCATCCTTCCACCTTATCTAAGCAAGAAAGTTAGCTCACCACTATATAAGTCGAAAATGTCAATAAAATTGAATATTCCGGCCAGATTCTAAACCACTGCTGTCGCTATACCACTCCAATGGAACCATTCATCCTTATTTATGTAAGACAGTTAACTCACCACGATATTGGACGAAAATGTCAGTAAAATAGAATTTTCCCGCCAGATTCAAAAACATTGCAGTGGCTATAGCACGCCAATGGAACCTATCCTCCTTATATATGCAAGACAGATAGCTCAGCACGATATTAGTCGAAACTGTCAATAAAATTGAATTTTCCAGGTTGATTCTAGAGCATTTCCATAGCTAATAGAATCATTCGTCCTCATTTATGCAAGAGAGCTTGCTCGCTACTATATTAGACGAAAATGTCTTTAAAATTGAATTTTCAAGACGGATTCTATAGCTGTGAAATGGCTATAGCACGTCAATATAATC
>NW_016929846.1:0-565 GCF_001483705.2 Eufriesea mexicana
GGCCAGCAATAGTGTTCGCGGCACGTTAGGTTTAGTTGGGTTTTGTTTGGTAATGTTACGTTTCGATTGGTTAGGAGAGGATGGCTATAACCTTCGTGCTATAGCCTGTTCTTAGGTTGATTTCGGCGCCCTACAGTGCTCTAATATTTTCAGCTTGGCTCTGTCACGGCAAACAATAGTAGTCTCGGCCCATTATGATGAGTCAGGTTTCGTTCGGTTTGACTGGGTGAGGCTATGCTTGTTTGGGATAGGTTCAGCTTTTGTGCTGTACACTGCTATTCGGTGGATTTTTACGATCTACTGCGCTCTAGTATGCCCTGCGTGGCTCTGGGGTGGCCAGTATCACTGGTCGCGACACGTCAGAGTGTTATGGTGCGTTCGGGTATGTTACGGTCCTCTATGTTAGGACAGCATAACTATGCCTTTAGTGATATAGTCTGCTATAAGGTGGACTTCTGCTCCCAACAGTGTTTTAAGAGCAAGGCCAGCAATAGTGGTTTCGGCACGTTATGGCGAGTCAGGTTACGTTCGGTTAGGTTGGGTCAGGCTAAGTTTTGTCGGGATA
>NW_016929847.1:0-2471 GCF_001483705.2 Eufriesea mexicana
ATCGGCGTGCTACGTTGCGTTATGCTACATTTGGTTAGGAGAGGTTAGGTCAGGTTAGGAAAGGATATCTTTGACTTTTGTGCTTTACACTGCTAGTCGGTGGATATTTGCACTCCACTGTGCTCTAATATGCTCTGATTGGCTCTGGGGAAGCCGATAATCGTGCGCTCGGCACATTAGTTTGAGACAGGTTACGTTTCGTTATGTTACGTTAGCTTAGGTTAGGCTTGGATAACTTCGACTTTTCTGATATACACGGCGATTCTATGGATTTCAGCGCTCTGCTTCCCTCTAACATGCTCTGCTTGTCCCTGTGGAGTCCAGCAATGCTGGTTGCGGCACGTTGGGTTCAGTTAGATTACGTTCGGCTAGATTATGTTAAGTTGGGTTAGGATAGCGTAGCTCTGACTTTTGTGCTCGACATGGATATTCCACGGACTTCTGTGCTCTACTGTGCTCTATCTCGTTCCGCCTCACTCTGTGGACGCCAGCGGTAGTGATCGCGGCAAGTTAGGCTCAGTTATTTTACGATCGGTCAGGATAGGCTTGCTTAGGTTTTGCCTGGGTATTCTTGACTATTCTGCCATTCGCAGCAAGTGGTAAATTTCTAAGCTCTACTGTTTTCCTATATACTCTGCTTGGCTCTGCGGAGGCCGGAAATCGTGGTTTCGGCACGTTGAGTTGATTTAGGCAACGTTTGGTTAGGTTATGTTTATATGAATTAGCACTGGATAGCTTTGACTTTCATGTTATACACTGCTATCCGAAGGGCTCCCGGCTCTACTATGCTCTGCTCAATCCTGGGAAGGCCAGCGATAACGGTCTGGGCACATTACGCTGTACTAAGCTACGTGCGGTTAGGTTAAGCTAGGCCAGGTTAGGTTGGGATATCCTTGACCATTGTGCTATACGCAGCAACGCGGTGGATTTCTGCGCGCTGCTGTGCTGTAGTAGGTTCTTCTTGGCGCTGGGCTGGCCGGCAATAGTTGTCTCGGCACTTTAGATTGAATTATGCTACGTTTGGTGAGGTTAAGATAGGTTCGGTTAGGTTCGGACAGCTTTGACATATGTGCTCAGCACTGACCTTCTATTCAATTCTGTGCTATACTGTACTCTACCATGATCAGCTTCTCTCTAGTGACGGCAGCGGAAGTGGCCGCGGAACGCTTGGTTTTGTTATGTTACGTTCGGTTAGCATAGGTTATGCTATGTTCGGCAGGATATCTCTGACTTTTGCTCCATACACTGCCATGCGGTCGATTTCTACTCTCTACTGAGCTATAGCATACTGTGCTCGCCTCTTCGGAGGCCTGTAATAGTGGTCCCGGCTCGTTAGGTTGGGTCAGGATACGTTTGGGTCTGTTACGTTTGGTTAGGTTTGGATAGGGAAGCTTAGACCTTTTTGCTATACACTGCTCTTCGGCGGATTCGTGCGCTCTACGTTGCTCTACCATTTTCGGTTCGAATCTCGGGAATCCAGCAGTAGTGGTCGCAGCATGTTGTGTTCAGCTGCAATAGTATGGTTAGGATAGGTTACTTTGCGTCAGGTTAGGATAGCTTCGACTTTTGTGCTACGTACTGCTATTCTGTGGACTTTTGCGCTCTACTGTGCGCTATCACACTCTGCTCGTGCCTGGGGACGCCAGGAATGTTGGTCGTGGCAAGTTAGTTTGTGCTGTGCTACGTTTGGTTAGGCAAGGATTGGTTATGTTTGGTTGGGATAGCTTTGACTTTTGTGCTATACACTGCTATTCGGTAGCTTCCAACGACCTACTGAGCCCTAGTATATTCTGCTTGGCTCTGGGAAGGACAGCAACGGTGATCTAGGCACGCTAGATTGATTTATGCCACGTTTGGTCAGGTTATGCTCGTTTGTGTCAGGTTTGCATTTAATAGACTTTCGAGTTATAAATTCTTATTCGGTAGAATTCAGCTCTGCACTGCGCTCTGCTATACTCTGCTTGAACCTCGGGAGTCCAGCAATAATGGTCGTAGAACGTTATTTTTGTTTGTGTTGCGTTCGGCCAAGCTTCGACATGCTACGTCAAGAGAGGATGGCTTTATCTTTTGCGGTACACACACCGATTCGGTGTATTTCTGCGCTCCACTGTGCTCCAACGTGTCCTGCTTTGCTCTGTGGTCCCGGCACATTAGGTTAAGTTATGTTGCCTATGTTTATATTACATTTGGGTAGGTTCGGATGGGATAGATTTGACTTGTGTACTTCACACTGCTGTTCGATGGACTTCTAAGTTCTACATAGCTCTAGTAGACTCTGCTCCACACAGGGGAGGCCTAAAATAGCGATGCAGCCACGTCAGCTTGAATTTAGTTAGATTCGTTTAAGTTATGTTTGGTTAGGTTGGGATAGATGTCAGCTTGAATTTAGTTAGATTCGTTTAAGTTACGTTTGGTTAGGTTGGGATAGGGTTGGTTTGACTTTTGTGGTATACACTGCCATTCCGTGGCTT
>NW_016929848.1:0-480 GCF_001483705.2 Eufriesea mexicana
AACCTAACCCAAACCAATATAACCTACCCGAACATAGCATATCTCATCACATGTTGCCGCGACTACTATTGCTGGCCTACCCAGGGCCAAGCAGAATATACTAGAGCGCAATGGAGCCCGGAAAACCGCCTCATAACAGTGTGGAGCACGAAAGTCAAAGCTATCATAACCTAACCAAGCCTAACCTGACCTAACCCAGCGTAACGGATCTCAGCCTAACGTGCACAGACCCCTACTGCTGTCCTCCCCAGAGCCAAGCAGAATATATTAGAGCACAGTTGAGCGCAGGAAAGCGCCGAAAAGCAGTGTACAGTGCGAAAGTCAAAGCTACCCTGATCGAACGAAACATAACCTAACCTAACAGAACGTAACATATCTCAAACTAACGTGCCGAGACAGCTATTGCTGTGCTCCCCAGTGCCAAGTAGAAGATATTACAGCACAGTGGAGCGCAGAAATCCACTGAACAGCAGTGCGTAG
>NW_016929849.1:0-4531 GCF_001483705.2 Eufriesea mexicana
AACGTAACATAACCTAACATAACCTCACAAAACGTAACCTAACCTACCTAACCAATCTTTACCAATCCGAACCTCACCTAACGTAACGTAACCAAACCTAACCCAATCGAACCTAAATTAACGTAACCTAACCTACCTAACCAATCTTTACCAATCCGAACCTCCCCTAACGTAACGTAACCAATCCTAACCCAATCGAACCTAAATTAACGTAACCTAACCTACCTAACCAATCTTTACCAATCCGAACCTCCCCTAACGTAACGTAACCAATCCTAACCCAATCGAACCTAAATTAACGTAACCTAACCTACCTAACCAATCTTTACCAATCCGAACCTCCCCTAACGTAACGTAACCAATCCTAACCCAATCGAACCTAAATTAACGTAACCTAACCTACCTAACCAATCTTTACCAATCCGAACCTCCCCTAACGTAACGTAACCAATCCTAACCCAATCGAACCTAAATTAACGTAACCTAACCTACCTAACCAATCTTTACCAATCCGAACCTCCCCTAACGTAACGTAACCAATCCTAACCCAATCGAACCTAAATTAACGTAACCTAACCTACCTAACCAATCTTTACCAATCCGAACCTCCCCTAACGTAACGTAACCAATCCTAACCCAATCGAACCTAAATTAACGTAACCTAACCTACCTAACCAATCTTTACCAATCCGAACCTCCCCTAACGTAACGTAACCAATCCTAACCCAATCGAACCTAAATTAACGTAACCTAACCTACCTAACCAATCTTTACCAATCCGAACCTCCCCTAACGTAACGTAACCAATCCTAACCCAATCGAACCTAAATTAACGTAACCTAACCTACCTAACCAATCTTTACCAATCCGAACCTCCCCTAACGTAACGTAACCAATCCTAACCCAATCGAACCTAAATTAACGTAACCTAACCTACCTAACCAATCTTTACCAATCCGAACCTCCCCTAACGTAACGTAACCAATCCTAACCCAATCGAACCTAAATTAACGTAACCTAACCTACCTAACCAATCTTTACCAATCCGAACCTCCCCTAACGTAACGTAACCAATCCTAACCCAATCGAACCTAAATTAACGTAACCTAACCTACCTAACCAATCTTTACCAATCCGAACCTCCCCTAACGTAACGTAACCAATCCTAACCCAATCGAACCTAAATTAACGTAACCTAACCTACCTAACCAATCTTTACCAATCCGAACCTCCCCTAACGTAACGTAACCAATCCTAACCCAATCGAACCTAAATTAACGTAACCTAACCTACCTAACCAATCTTTACCAATCCGAACCTCCCCTAACGTAACGTAACCAATCCTAACCCAATCGAACCTAAATTAACGTAACCTAACCTACCTAACCAATCTTTACCAATCCGAACCTCCCCTAACGTAACGTAACCAATCCTAACCCAATCGAACCTAAATTAACGTAACCTAACCTACCTAACCAATCTTTACCAATCCGAACCTCCCCTAACGTAACGTAACCAATCCTAACCCAATCGAACCTAAATTAACGTAACCTAACCTACCTAACCAATCTTTACCAATCCGAACCTCCCCTAACGTAACGTAACCAATCCTAACCCAATCGAACCTAAATTAACGTAACCTAACCTACCTAACCAATCTTTACCAATCCGAACCTCCCCTAACGTAACGTAACCAATCCTAACCCAATCGAACCTAAATTAACGTAACCTAACCTACCTAACCAATCTTTACCAATCCGAACCTCCCCTAACGTAACGTAACCAATCCTAACCCAATCGAACCTAAATTAACGTAACCTAACCTACCTAACCAATCTTTACCAATCCGAACCTCCCCTAACGTAACGTAACCAATCCTAACCCAATCGAACCTAAATTAACGTAACCTAACCTACCTAACCAATCTTTACCAATCCGAACCTCCCCTAACGTAACGTAACCAATCCTAACCCAATCGAACCTAAATTAACGTAACCTAACCTACCTAACCAATCTTTACCAATCCGAACCTCCCCTAACGTAACGTAACCAATCCTAACCCAATCGAACCTAAATTAACGTAACCTAACCTACCTAACCAATCTTTACCAATCCGAACCTCCCCTAACGTAACGTAACCAATCCTAACCCAATCGAACCTAAATTAACGTAACCTAACCTACCTAACCAATCTTTACCAATCCGAACCTCCCCTAACGTAACGTAACCAATCCTAACCCAATCGAACCTAAATTAACGTAACCTAACCTACCTAACCAATCTTTACCAATCCGAACCTCCCCTAACGTAACGTAACCAATCCTAACCCAATCGAACCTAAATTAACGTAACCTAACCTACCTAACCAATCTTTACCAATCCGAACCTCCCCTAACGTAACGTAACCAATCCTAACCCAATCGAACCTAAATTAACGTAACCTAACCTACCTAACCAATCTTTACCAATCCGAACCTCCCCTAACGTAACGTAACCAATCCTAACCCAATCGAACCTAAATTAACGTAACCTAACCTACCTAACCAATCTTTACCAATCCGAACCTCCCCTAACGTAACGTAACCAATCCTAACCCAATCGAACCTAAATTAACGTAACCTAACCTACCTAACCAATCTTTACCAATCCGAACCTCCCCTAACGTAACGTAACCAATCCTAACCCAATCGAACCTAAATTAACGTAACCTAACCTACCTAACCAATCTTTACCAATCCGAACCTCCCCTAACGTAACGTAACCAATCCTAACCCAATCGAACCTAAATTAACGTAACCTAACCTACCTAACCAATCTTTACCAATCCGAACCTCCCCTAACGTAACGTAACCAATCCTAACCCAATCGAACCTAAATTAACGTAACCTAACCTACCTAACCAATCTTTACCAATCCGAACCTCCCCTAACGTAACGTAACCAATCCTAACCCAATCGAACCTAAATTAACGTAACCTAACCTACCTAACCAATCTTTACCAATCCGAACCTCCCCTAACGTAACGTAACCAATCCTAACCCAATCGAACCTAAATTAACGTAACCTAACCTACCTAACCAATCTTTACCAATCCGAACCTCCCCTAACGTAACGTAACCAATCCTAACCCAATCGAACCTAAATTAACGTAACCTAACCTACCTAACCAATCTTTACCAATCCGAACCTCCCCTAACGTAACGTAACCAATCCTAACCCAATCGAACCTAAATTAACGTAACCTAACCTACCTAACCAATCTTTACCAATCCGAACCTCCCCTAACGTAACGTAACCAATCCTAACCCAATCGAACCTAAATTAACGTAACCTAACCTACCTAACCAATCTTTACCAATCCGAACCTCCCCTAACGTAACGTAACCAATCCTAACCCAATCGAACCTAAATTAACGTAACCTAACCTACCTAACCAATCTTTACCAATCCGAACCTCCCCTAACGTAACGTAACCAATCCTAACCCAATCGAACCTAAATTAACGTAACCTAACCTACCTAACCAATCTTTACCAATCCGAACCTCCCCTAACGTAACGTAACCAATCCTAACCCAATCGAACCTAAATTAACGTAACCTAACCTACCTAACCAATCTTTACCAATCCGAACCTCCCCTAACGTAACGTAACCAATCCTAACCCAATCGAACCTAAATTAACGTAACCTAACCTACCTAACCAATCTTTACCAATCCGAACCTCCCCTAACGTAACGTAACCAATCCTAACCCAATCGAACCTAAATTAACGTAACCTAACCTACCTAACCAATCTTTACCAATCCGAACCTCCCCTAACGTAACGTAACCAATCCTAACCCAATCGAACCTAAATTAACGTAACCTAACCTACCTAACCAATCTTTACCAATCCGAACCTCCCCTAACGTAACGTAACCAATCCTAACCCAATCGAACCTAAATTAACGTAACCTAACCTACCTAACCAATCTTTACCAATCCGAACCTCCCCTAACGTAACGTAACCAATCCTAACCCAATCGAACCTAAATTAACGTAACCTAACCTACCTAACCAATCTTTACCAATCCGAACCTCCCCTAACGTAACGTAACCAATCCTAACCCAATCGAACCTAAATTAACGTAACCTAACCTACCTAACCAATCTTTACCAATCCGAACCTCCCCTAACGTAACGTAACCAATCCTAACCCAATCGAACCTAAATTAACGTAACCTAACCTACCTAACCAATCTTTACCAATCCGAACCTCCCCTAACGTAACGTAACCAATCCTAACCCAATCGAACCTAAATTAACGTAACCTAACCTACCTAACCAATCTTTACCAATCCGAACCTCCCCTAACGTAACGTAACCAATCCTAACCCAATCGAACCTAAATTAACGTAACCTAACCTAACCTAACGTAACCGAACATAACTCAAGCTAAACGAACCTGCCTAACCGGGCGCAACATGACCTCACCTAACCTAACCTAACCTAACCTAACCTCTCCAAATCTAACCTAACCAAGCCCAACCCA
>NW_016929849.1:4725-5391 GCF_001483705.2 Eufriesea mexicana
TAACCTAACCTAACCTAACCTAACCAAGCCTAACATAACCCAAACTAACCTAACCCAACCTAACCTAACCTAATCTAATCTAACATAACCCAAACTATCTAACTCAACCTAACCTAACCTAACCTAACCTAACCTAACCTAACCTAACCTAACCTAACCTAACTCGACCTATCCAAAGTTAACCTAGCAAAACCTAACCTAAAACAGACTAAACTAACTCAACCACACCCAACGTAACCTAACCTAACCTAACTTCACCTAACCGAACTTAACCTAACCAAACATCACCTAATCTATCCTAACCTAACCTGACCCAAACCAACCTAACCCAAACCAGACAACCCCAACGTAACCTAACCAAACCTAACCTAACCTCACCTAACGTAACGTAACTCAACCAAACCTAACCTAACCTAAATTAACGGAACCTAACCTAACATAACCTAGTCTAACCTAAACTAACCCAACCCAGCCCAACGAACCCAACCCAACCTAACCTAACCTATCGTAACCTAACCTAACCCAACCCAGCCTAACACGGCCTAACCTAACCCAAGCCGAACTAACGTAACACTACCTGACCTTACCTAACCAAACCGAACATAACCTAACGTAACGTAACCTAACCTAACCTAACATAACCTAAATTAACTTAACCTAACCAAA
>NW_016929850.1:0-460 GCF_001483705.2 Eufriesea mexicana
ATGTATGTATTGATGTCTCTATGGATGCATGGATGGATGGGTGGATGGGTGGGTGGATGTATGTATGAGCGGATATATGTATGGATACACGTATGGATGCATGGATGTATGTATGGATGGATGTATGAATGTATGAATGGTCGGATGTATATATGTATGGATGTATGGATTGATGGATGTATGGATGGACGGAGGTATGGATGGATGGACTTATGGATGTATGGATGTGTGGATGTAGAATGTATGTATGGATGGATGTATGGATGGATAGATGTATGGATCGAGTATGGATCGGTGGATGTACGGAAGGGTGGTTGTATGGATGGATGGATGTATGGATGGATGGGTGTATGGGTGGATGGAAGTATGGATTGGTGGCCGTATGGAGGGATGCACTTATGGATGGATAGAGGTATGGATGGTCGGATGTACGGATGAATGGATGTACGGACGAATGGAT
>NW_016929851.1:0-562 GCF_001483705.2 Eufriesea mexicana
ACAATTGGTGTACTGTATCCATCGCAATGCTATAGAATCTGGCTGGAAAGTTCAATTTCATTGGCATTTTCGACATATATCGTTGTGATGTAACGTTCTTGCATTAATAAGCGGGAAATATTCTATTGCAGTGCTGCAGCCATTGCATTGCTATTGTATCAGGCTCGAAAATTCAATTTCATTGACATTTTCGGCTAATATTGTGGTGAGCTAATTTTCCTGCGTAAATATGGAGGGAAGATTCGATTGGCTTGCTATAGCCATAGCAGTGGTATAGAAAGTGGTAGGAAAACTCAAATTTATTAACATTTTCCACTAATATCATGGTGAGCTAACTTTCGTGCTTAAATAAAGAGGAAAGAACCTTCTGGAGTGCTATAGCCATTGCAGTGCTATAAACTTGAGAATCTTCCTGGAAAAAAACTATTTTATCGACATTTTCGACTAATTTTGTGGTGAGCTAATTTAGAGAATCTTCCTGGAAAAAAACTATTTTATCGGCATTTTCGACTAATTTTGTGGTGAGCTAATTTTCCTGCATAAATGAGGAGGAAAGATTCTA
>NW_016929852.1:0-7146 GCF_001483705.2 Eufriesea mexicana
AGCCAAGCAGATTATAATACAGCAATGTGGAGCGTAGAGTTCCACCGAATATCAACGTATGACACAAAAGGCAGATTTATCCTATCGTAACCTATCCAAACGTAATATTAGCAGACATAACGTAACTTACACTGACGTGCCGACAACACTATCGCTGTCCTCCATAGAGACAAGCAGAATATACTAGGGCACAGCAGAGCGCAGGAATCCCCTGGATAGCAGTGTACAGCACAAAAGTCAAAGCAGACCAAGACGAATGTAGCCAAGCATAGAATAACCAAACATAACCCAGTTCCGCCAAACCGTCCTACACTTCCTCTACTGACCTCCAGGAGCTAAGCAGAATATACTACAGCCCAGTAGATCACAGCAATCCGCGGCGTTGCAGTGCATATCACAAGAGTCAAAGGTATCTCAACCTAAACTGACCTAACCTACACAAAGCAAACTTACACAAACACAACCTAACGTGTCGAAACTACAATTACTGGCTACCCAAGGCCCAAGCGGAGCATACCTGAACATATTAGGGAGCTGAAGTCCACCGAACAGCAGTGAATAGCACAGAAGACAAAGTAGAGTCTCCTAGCCTAACCAAACGTAACATAAGCAAACGTAGTTAAACCCAACCTAACGTGCCAAGGCCACAAATGCTGGCCTCCTCAGATCCAAGCTGAATACGCTAGAGCACAGCAGAGCGCAGAAGTCCACCGCATTACACAGTATAACACAAAGGTCAGATGTGTACTATCCTAACATAACAAATCGTAACACAACCAAACGTAGCCTAACTCAACAAAATGTCCCGCGACCACTATATCTGGCCTCCCTAGGGCCCAGCAGGATATACCAGAGTAGAGTAGAGTGCAGAAATCCACCGCATTGCAGTGCAAAGCAGAAAAGTAGTAGATACCCTAACGTACCCAAACGTAGTGTAACTGGGCATAACGTGATGAGACAATTATAGCAGCACTCCGCAGGTCCAAATAGAATATATTGGAGCACAGTAGAAAGCAGAAATCCTCCGAAAAACAATTTATAAGACAAAAGTCTTAGCCTTCGTAGCCTAACTTATCCAAACGTAACATAACCGAACCTAACATAACTCAGACTATCGAGCCAGGAACACAATTGCTTGCCTCGCCAGGGCCAAGCAGTGTATACAGGAGCACAGTAGAGCGCAGAGTTCCGCCGCAATGGAGTATAAAGCACAAAAGTCGTAGATATCCTGGCCAAACCAAAACAAACCTAGCATAACCAAACGTAACGTGGCTCAAGCGAACGGACCGCGACCACTGTCGCTGGCGCCCAGAGTCAAGCGGAATACGACTGGACACAGCAGAGCACTAAATTCCACAGCATGTCTGTTCTGAGCAAGAAAGTCAAAGTCATCCTAACATAACCCAACGTAACTTAACCTAGCCAAACGTAATCTGGCTAAACCTAATGTGCCGCGACCTGTACTGCTGGCCCCCCACGGGGTCGAGCTGAGTATATTAGGGGAGAGTATAACGTACAAATGCGTGGAATCGCAGCGTACAGCAGAAAAGCAGAAGCTACCCAATCCTAACTGAAGCTAACTCAACATGACGAAACTTATCCTGCTTTAACCTAAGGTGCCGAGACTACTATTGTTGGCATCCCCAGAGCCAAGCTGAACATATTAGACCACAGTAGGGTGCAGAAGTCCACCGCATTACCGTGTACATGACAGAAGCCAAAGATATCCTAACCCAACCCAAACAAGCCCAACCAAACCAAACGTAAACTGACACAACCTGACGCGCCGCGGCTACTGTATCCGTCCTCCACAGAGCGAAGCAGAGCAATTGGATCACTGTAGCGGGCAAAAATCCACCGAATAGCAGTTGATAGCGCAAAAGTCAAAGCTATCCTATCCTAAGCTAACCAAACATAACAAAACCGAACGTGGCGTGACTCCACCTAACCGCCCTACACCACTACTGCTGACATCCCCAGAGTCAAGCAACATAGACTAGAGCACAGTATGGCACGGAAATCCGAGGCGCTGCAATGAACAGCACAATAGTCACTGATATCCTAACATATCCAGAACTAACTTAACCCAAACAAACGTAGCCTAACTCAACATAACGTGCCAAGACCACTATTGCTGTCTTTCTCATAGACATGCAGAACATATGAGATCACAGTATAGTGCACAAATCCAACGAATACTATTGTACATCACTAATGTCAGCTACCATCTCCTAACCTAACCAGCCGTAACATTCCATAGCGAAACACAACACAAGCTAACCTGCAGCGACCATTATTGCTGGCCTCCTCAGAGCGGTGCAGGGTATTGCAAAGCACAGCAGAGCACAGGAATCCATCGTATATCTGTCTATAGCAAGATAGTCAACGCTATCCGGACCTGGCGCAAACGTAACCTAATCGAACGCAACCTAACAAAACCTATCGTGCCGGGAGCACTGTTGCTGGGCTCTACAGAGCCAAGCAGGGCATACTAGAGCACAGCATAGCGCAGATGTTACCCGAATAACAGTATGCAGCATAAAGGTCAATGCTACCCCCTTCTACACTAATCAAACGTTACGTAACCAAAGATAGAATAAATGAAGCTAACGTGCCGGGACCACTATTGCTGGCCACCCAGAGCCAAGCAGAGCATATTAGAGCACAGTAGAGCGCAGACGTCCAACGAATAGCAGTGCGAAGCATAAAAGTCAAACGAATCTTCTCCTGCCTAACCAAACGTAACAAAAACAGACGTAGCCTAGCTCAACCTAGCGTGGCGAGACCACTACTGCTGACCTCTCCAGAGCTGAGCATAACATATCAGAGCGTAGTAAGGAGCAGAAATCCCATGGGACCGTAGTTTATAGCAGAAAATGCAAAGATACCCAAACCTAACCAAAACCAACATAACATAACCAAACGCAGCATATCTCAACATAACATAACGCAGCCACTATTCCTGGGCTGCCCACGACCAGGCAGAATGGAGTAGAGCACAGTAGAGCTCAGAAATTTGTTGAATAACAGTGTATAACACGAAAGTAAAAGCTATCCGGCCATAACCCAGACAAACGTAGCCAAACCAAACGTAGCCTAACACAAACTAACGTGCCGAGACCACTGTTACTGACCTCCCCAGAGACAAGCAGGATATACATGAGCACACTAGAGCGCAGGAAGCCACCGAATAGCAATTTATAGCACAAAAGTCGTAGATACCTTAACCTAACCTTAACCAACATGGCCTAATAAAACATATGCTAAGTGAACCTAACCAGCCGAGTTCACTATTTCTAGCGTCCACATCGCCAAGCAGATCGTGTTAGACGTGAGCAGAGCGCAGAAGACCAAAGAATGGCCATATATGGCAGAAGAGTGTAAGCAATCCTAACCTAACCCAGAATAACCTATCCTATCCGAACGTAGCATATCTCCACCTAACGTGCCAAAACCACAATTGCTCCCCTCCACTGCGCCAAGCATAGAATATTAGAGCACAGTAAGGGGCAGAAATCCACCGAGTAGCAGTGCGTAGCACAAAAGTCCGATCTATAATGTCCTAATCAAACCAAACGTAGCAAAACCGCACGTAACCTAATACAATCTAACGTGCAGCGACCACTATTGCTAGCCTCCCCAGAACTCACAGTAGAAAGCAGGAATCCAACGAACAGCAGTGTACAGCGCAAAAGTCAAAGCCATCATAATCAAACCCAGCACAACCAAGCCTAACCAAACGTAACCTAACGCAACTAATCGTATCACTACCATCATTGCAGGCCACCTCACACTTGAGCAGAGTACATTAGAGCAATGTAGAGCGCAGGAGTCCGCCGAATAGCAGTGTATGGCGCAAAAGTCAAAGTTACCCTAAATATCCTAACGAAACGTAACGCAACCGAACGCAGCCAAATCCGACCTAATGTGCCTAGACGACTTTTGCTGGCCTCCACATCGCAAGGCAGAACATGTTAGGGAAGAGTAGAGCGCAGAAGCACATGTAATGGCAGGGTATAGCAGAAAAGTCGAAGTCCTATCATTACCTGACCCAAACGAACCTAAACTAGCCAAACGTAACCTAACACGAACTAACGAGCTAAGACCTTTATTGCCGCTCATCCCACAGACACGGAGGATATGCCAGGGCACAGTCGAGCATAGAGACCGTCCACAATGCAGTAAATAGCACAAAAGACAAAGGCATCCTGACCAGACCCAACCCAACCTAATATAACCGATCATAGCTGAACTCAACCTAACGCGATGCGAACAGCATTGCTGACGTCCACAGTGACAAGCGGAGTATGGTATAGCGCGGTAGAGCACAGTACTGCATAGAGTGCCAGTGTTGGGCACAAGAGTTAAAGCTATCCTAACCTAACACAACCCAACATAACCCAACCGCATGTAATCTAACACAACCTGACGTGCCGCGACCAGTATTGTTGGCCTCCACAGGGCCAAGCAGAGCATATCAGTGGGGAGTAAAGCGCAGAAATCCCCTGAATCGCAGTCTCTAGCAGAAAAGACGTAGCTATCCAAACCTAACCAATGCCAACAAAACAAAGCCGAACGCATCTTATCTAAACCTAAAGTGCCGATGACACTATTACTGGCCTCCCCAGAGCCAGGCAGAACCTACTAGAGCACAGTAGAGCGCAGAAATCCACCGCATTTCAGTGTACAGCCAAAAAGTCAAACCTACCCTATCCAAACCCAAACACACCTAAACTAACCAAACATTACCCAGCTCTACCTATCGCGCCACGGCTATCGTTTCTGGTTTCCACAGAGCAAAGCTGAGCGCGTTAGACCGCAGAAGAGTGCAGAAACTCATCGAGCAGCAGTGTATAGCGCAAAAGTCAAAGCTGTCCTCTTCTAACGTAACCAAACATGGCATAACCAATCGTAACCTAACTCCAACTAACGGCCCTGTACCACTATTGCTGACCTTCCCAGAGCGAAGCGGAATATACTACAGCACAGTAGGTAACACACATCTGCGTTATTTCAGCGTATAGCACAGAAGTCGAAGATACCGTAGCCTAAGCCAGGCAAACCTAACCTATCCAAACGTAACCGAACACTGCCTAACGCGCCACGGCCCCTATTTCTTGCCACCCCAGAGCAAAGCAGAGCATATTAGATCACAGTAGAAGAAATCCACCGAAGAGCAGTGTCTAGCACGAAAGTGAAAGGAATCCTGACTACAAATAACCAAACCCTGCACAACCAAGCGTAACGTAACTCAAACTAACGTGCCGTGACCAATATTGCTGGCGTCTCTAGAGACAAGCAGAGCACATTAGAGTACAGAAGGGCGCAGAGGTCCGCCGAACAGCAGTGTATAGCCCAATAGTCTTAGTTGTCCCCTCCTAACCTAACCAATCCCTTCGCAATCAAATGTAACATAACTCAACCAAACGTCACGCGGCCGCCAATGCTCGCCTCCACAGAGCCAAGCAAAACACGCTAGGGGAGTGTAGAGAGCAGAAATCCATAGAAACGCAGTTTATGGCAGAAAAGTTGAAGACATCCAAACCTAACCCTAAGCAACATAACATAACCAATCGAAGCCTAACTCAACATAGCATGATACAGCCGCTGTTGCTGGACCACCCAGAGCCAAGCGGAATACAGCAGAGGGCAGTAGAGCGCAGAAGTCCAGCGAATAACAGTGTACACCACGAAAGTCAAAGGTATCCGGACATAAACCAAACAAACGTAACATAACCGAATGTAGCCCAACACGAACTAAAGCGCCGAGACCACCGTTACTGGCCTCCCCAGAGACAAGCATAATGTACTAGAGCACAGTAGGGCGTCGAAAGCCACCGAGTAGCAATGTGTGGCACGAAAGACAAAGATAATTTGACCTAACCTGTCCTAAACTAACACAACAAAACGTAGGCTAACTAAACCTAACGAGCTGAGTCCAGTAAGGCTGGCGTCCACATCGCCAAACAGTACATATTAGGGGAGAGTAGATCGCGGTGGTGCAACGAATGGCAATGTATAGCAGATGAGTCAAAGCTACCCTATCCTAACCCAGAATAGCCTAACCTATCCAAACGTAGCATATATCCACCTACGGTGCCAAAGCCAATATTGCTATCCTCCCCATCGCCAAGCAGTACGTATTAATGGAGAGTAGAGTGCAGAAGCCCATATAATGGCTGTGTATAGCAGAAAAGTCGAAGCTATCGTATCTTGACCTAAACAAACCTAACCATATCAAACGTAATCTAACTCGAACTAACGTGCCGGGACCACTATTGCTGGACGCCCCAGGGCCGAGCAGAGTACTGTAGAGCACAGTGGAGCGCAGAAGTCAACAGCAAAGCAGTGTACACCACGAAAGTCGATGCAATCCTAGTCTCACACAAACAAGCATGGCCTATCCAAACGCAGCCTAACTCAGCCTAACCTACTTAGACCATAACTGCTGGCATTCCCAGAGACAAGCAGAGGGGCGTACAGGGTAGAAATCCATAGATTCGCAGTGTATAGGGGAAAAGTCAAAGCCATCCAAACATAACCCATGCAATTATAACCTTACAAAACGAAGCCTAACTCAACACACCGAGACGCCACCACTGCAGCAGGACGCCGCAGGGCCGTGCAGAATACGGTAGAGCACAATAGAGAGCACGGGGCCACAGAATAAGAGTGTATAACGCGGATGCCAAAGATATCCTAACCAATCACGGACAAACATTGCATAACCAACCGCAGCCTAACAAAGACAAACGTGTACAGACCACAATTACAGGCACCCCAGAGTCAAGCAGAGTATGGTAGTGAAATGTAGAGCGTAGTAATCCACCGAAGAGCAGTCTGCAGCGCAAAAGTCAAAGCTAGCCCCTCCGAGCCTATCCAATCGAAACGTAACCAAACGTCAACTAACTCAGCCTAACGTGTAGCGACCACTATAGCTGGCCTCCACTGAGCAAAGCGGAGCATATTAGAGGAGAGAAAATAGAAGAGATCCATACAATTGCAGTGTATAGCGGAAAAGTCGAAGCTATACGAACCTAGCCATTGCTGCCATAACCTGGCCAAACGTTCCCCTTCTCAACTTAACTTGGCGAGACTACTATTACTGGCCTCCAGAGAGCCAAGCAGAACATACTATGGCAAAGC
>NW_016929853.1:0-488 GCF_001483705.2 Eufriesea mexicana
GAATGGTGGTTGCGGCAGGTTATGCTTTGTTATTCTACGTTTGGTTAGGTTATGTTTTGATGTGTTCGATTAGTGTAGCTATGACTTTCGTACCATATATTGTAATTCGGTGGACTTGTGCGTTCTACCGTCCTCTACATTATTCTGCTTCGCCTTGTGGAGGCCAGAAACAGCGGCCTTGGCACATGGGTTTGGTTTATGTTATGTTTGGTTATGTGACGCTTGGTTATGTTCGGAGAAGTCAGCCTTGGCTTCTGTGCTATACACTTATATTAGGTTACTTCTGAGTTCTACCATGCTCTATTACGTTCAGCATGGCGCAGGGGAGGCCAGCCATGGTGGTATCGGTGCTTTAGGTTTAGTTATGCTACGTTCGGTAGCGTTCGGCTTTGTTACGTCTGGTTAGGTTAGGATAGGATAGCACAGTCTTTTGTGCGGTACACTTCGATACTGTGGACTCCTGAGCCCTACCCACCTCTACTATGTTC
>NW_016929854.1:0-290 GCF_001483705.2 Eufriesea mexicana
TACATTTGGTTACATTACGATTTGCTTGGTTGGGAGGGAGTAGCCTTGGCTTTAGTGTTATAGTTTGCCATTAGGTGGATTTGTGCCCCCCACAGCGCTCCAACATTTTCTGCCGTGCTCTGGCAAGGCCAGCAATAGCGGTCTCGGTGCGTTGTGAAGAGTCATGCTACTTTCGGTTAGATTGGATAAGGCTGTGTTTTGTAAATGTAGCTATAAATTTCGTTCTGTACATTGATATATGGTGGATTTCTGCGCTATACTCTGCTCTAGTAGATCCTGATTGGCTCTGG
>NW_016929855.1:0-546 GCF_001483705.2 Eufriesea mexicana
TGGCGTGTAATAGCCGTCGCAACGCTATAGAATCTGGCTGGAAAGTTCAATTTGATTGACATTGTCAACTAATATCGTGGTGAGCTGTCTTCCTAGCACAAATAAGGAGAAAAGATCCCTTTTGTATGCTATAGCCATTGCAATGATGTAGAATATGGCTAGAAAGTTCAATTTTATGCACATTTTCGACTAATATCGTGGTGAGCTAACTTCCTTGAGTAAGTTGGGAGGAAAGATCATCTTGGCGTGCTGTAGCCATTGCAATGATGTAGAATATGGCTAGAAAGTTCAATTTTATGCACATTTTCGACTAATATCGTAGTAAGTTAGCGTACTTGCATAAGTAAGGAGGAACGATTCTATTGCCGTCCTATAGGCATTGCAATGCTCTCGAATCTGGTTCGAATATTCAATTTTGCGGGCATTTTCGACTAATATCGCGGTGAGTTAACTTTCTTGCATAAATAAGGAGTGAAGATTCTATTGGCGTGCTGTAAGCATTGCAAATGCTTTAGAATCTTTCTGGAAAACTCAATTTTGTTGACA
>NW_016929856.1:0-529 GCF_001483705.2 Eufriesea mexicana
ACATTAGAGCGCAGAAATCCACCAAGCAGCAGTGAACATCACAAAAGCCGAAGTAGCCGCTCCCAACAAAGTCAAACGAAACACATCCGAACGAAACCTCGCTAAACATAACATGACGACACCACTGTTGCTGGCTCCCACAGTGGCAGGAACAATGTACTAGGGCACAGTAGAGCGCAGAAATCCAACGCACTGCAGTGTATAGCACAAAAGTCAAATCTATCCTGACCAAACCTAACCAAATCTTACCCAACCATACGTAACCCAACACAAACAAACGTGAGTGTCGCGACCACTGTTTCTGACCTCCGCAGAGAGAAGTGGAAGCTAGTAGAGCAACGCCGAGCGCAGATATCGAATGAATAGCAGTGTAGGGCACAAAAGTCGGAGCCAACCCGTCCAAACTTAACCTAACCTAACTTAACCGAACATAGCATAACTCGACCGAAGGTGCAACGACAGTTACTGCCGGACACGCCGGAGACAAACAGTTGCAAGCAGAGCAATGCAGTGCAAAGATATCGACCGT
>NW_016929857.1:0-607 GCF_001483705.2 Eufriesea mexicana
CCTACGCGCGAGGAGCACGCGCTACGCTCGCGGGCTCTCTCCGCAGCCCCCTTCTGTAGCATTGCCGCCTCGCAGAAGGAGGCCACTGCACGCCATGCACCTAAGCCCTCCGTCATCCGCGCCACGACGACTGAGAGCGAACGGTCCCTACGCACCACGCGACACAGTACCGGGCGCTAGCTAGCCCACGACGGACATTCCTCCAGCGCGTGCTGCGCCGTGTCCCGCCCTTCCCCGCAGTGATAACACCGCGTGTCATGTTCCCGCCTGATACGACACAGGTAATACCCGAAGCACCCGTGCCCGGTTAGCACCTGTGTCAGGCGAAATGTATGCCGGTTGCCGTTGCGCCCCCATGCATCCAACACGGGGAGCACAGCCTCTATCGCCCGATGCCGCCGGCTAACCGGCTTCCTGAGTCGAGCTCGCCAGGCCGTCATTAAGGACTCTCGAAACCTGCGCCTCAACGAAGCGGACCCTTCTTCAGGAGCACCGCCGCTGCCAGCGTATAGGAGACCGTAGATACAGCCCACCACTTGCAGTTGGAATGGCGGGAACCCCGCGAGGACCATCGCCGCCTCGTGGGTTATCGTGCGGTAACCGCGCA
>NW_016929858.1:0-2006 GCF_001483705.2 Eufriesea mexicana
GTAGGGTGTGGATAGCTTTGACTTTCGTGGTATACATTGACACTCGGATGGTTTCTGACTGGTGTCGGACCATTACTACAGGACACAACAGAGACAAGCAGGAGATATTAGAGTGCAGTAGGGCGCAGAAATTCACCGAATAGCATTGAGAGGCACAAAAGTCACAGCTGTTCTGTCCTAACATAGCCAAATTTGTCATAAGCATACGTAACATAAGCAAACCTAACGCGCCGATACCACCATTGCTGGCCTCCCCGGAGCCAAGCAGAAAATAGTAGAGTGCTGTAGAGCGCCGGTATCGGTGTATAGCGGTGTACAGCACAGATGTATATACTACCCTATCCCAACCTCAATAATCGTAACATAACCAAACGTGGCGTAGCTCAACTTAACGCGCCGAAACCGCTACTGCTGGCCTCCCCGATCCCCAGAGCCAAGCAGAGTATACTAGAGCGCAGTAGAGCGCAGGAATCCATCGCATTGCTGTGTTCAGCGCAAAAGTCAAACATACACTGACATAAACATACCATGCGTCACCTATCCAAACGTAGTGTATCTATACATAACGCCACGAGAACAATAGTGCTGGCATCTCCAGAGACAGGCAGAGCACATTAGAGCATATTAGAGCGCAGATAACTACCGAATAGCAGTGAATAGCACAGAGATGAATGCAGCCAATAATAACCAAGCCAAACGTAACACAACCGAACGTAGCCTTACACAACCTAACATGACCAGACCACTACTGCTGGTCTCCACGTGGACAAGCAGGATGTACTAGAGCACGATAGAGGGCAGAAATCCACCTTATTGCAGTGTATAGCAAAAGGGTCAAACATATCCTGGCCCAACTTGACCCAACGCAACCTACACAAAAGTAGCGTAACCGAACATAACATGACGAGGCCATTATTAATGGCCTATCCAGCGCAAAGCAGATCGTATTAGAGCACAATAGAGCGCAGAATTCCACCGAATAGCGGCGTATAGCGGGAAAGACAATGCAGCCTATCTGAACCTTACCAAGCGTATCATAAGCAAACGTAGCTATACCCAACCTAATTTGCCGAGACCGCCACTGCTGGCATACCCAGACACAAGCAGGACATACTGGAGCACAGTAGAGTGCAGAAATCCGCCGAATATGTGTGTATAGCAAAAAAGACAAAGTTGCCTATCCTAACCTAACCAACCAAGCGTAGCATATGCAAACGTAGCTAGACACAACCTATCGTGCCGAGACCACTACCGCTGGCATACCGAGAGGCAAACAGAATATACTGGAGCTCAGTAGAAGGCAGGAGATCACGGAATAGTAGTGTACAGCACAAAAGTCGAAGCTATCCTAGCCAAACAGAATCAAACCTAACGAAGCCAAAGGCAACATGACTCAAAGTAACGCGCCGCGACCAGTATTCCCGGCATCCACAGAGCCAAGCAGAAGGTACTAGGGCAGCGTAGATCTCAGAAATCCACCGCATAGCAGTGTAGAGGGCAAAAGTCAGAGAAATCATAGTCTAACACAAGCAAACCTTACCTAACCGAACATAGCTCAGCCTAACGTGCCCAAACCAGTATTGCTGACCTCCCCAGAGACAAACAGGGCATAGTAGTGCAACTTGGGGCACAAAATCCTCCGATAATCAGTGTACAGCACAAAATTCAAGGCTATCCTGACCAAACCTAACATAACCAAACCTATCCAAACGTAATCTAACTCAACCTAACGTGCCGCGACAACTACTGCTGGCCTTCAAAGAGCAAAGCAGGACAGAGATTAGAGGGTAGTAGGGCGCAGAGGACAATAGAATCGCAGTTTGTAGCATATAATTCAAAGCTATCCAAACCTAAGCCAAGCCAGTATAGTTTAACGAAACGCAACCGAGCTCAACATAACTTGCCGCGGCCATAATTGCTGGACTCCACGAGGCCGAGAAGAATATAGCAGATCACAGTAGAGCACATAAATAATCCGAATGCCAGTGTTAACTTCGAAGCCAGAG
>NW_016929858.1:4522-6317 GCF_001483705.2 Eufriesea mexicana
CATAGAATAGCAGGATACAGCGGAAAAGTCAAAGCCACCCTCACATAACCCAAACAACCCTAACCAGAACAAACGTAACATAACATGACTAACGTAAGACGAACGCACTTCATGTCCTCCCCATAGACATTGACAGCATATTAGATGAGATCATTGCGCAGAAATCCACGCAATAGCTGTGGGTAGCACAAAAGTCAAAGCTATCCTAACCAAACACTACCTCACGTAACACAGCCAAGCGTAACACTGCAAAACCTAACGGGACACGATCAGCATTTCTGGCCTACCCAGAGCCTAGCAGAACTTATTAGAGGAGATCAGGGCGGAGACATCCTTGGAATAGCAGTGTAAAGGGCAAAAGTCAAAGCTATCCTACCCTAACCCAATCAAACCGAACCTAGACAAGAAGTAACCTAATTCATCCTAAACTAACGTACCACGACCACAATTGGGAGCCTCTCGAGGGCCAGGCGGGGCATACCAGAGGAGAGCAGATTGCAAGAATCCATAGAATATCAGTGTATACTAGAAAAGTCATAGGTACCCAAGCATAAGCCAAACTATCCTGAACTTTCCGAACGTCGAATATCTCAACGTAACGTGCTGCAACCACTACTGCTGGCGTCACGAGAGACATGCAGAACATATTAGAGTAGAGCAAATCCGCGAACATGACGGACAAGCAGTGCATAATAGAAAGACGAAGCTACCCCTATCTAAGACATACTAGCCAAGCATAACCAGACGTAACGTACCTCAAACTAACTTTCCGCGGCCACTATTTCTGCCCTCGCCGGAGCCAACGAGAGCATGCTAGAGGAGAGCGCAGCTCTGAAATCCATAGAGCAGCAGCGTATTGCAGGAAAGTTAAATTTATCCTAGCCTAAACCAAACCAGCCTAACTTACCCGAACGTAACTTAACTCAGCATAACGCTTCGCGACCACTATTGCTGAAGTCGCCAGAGGCATGCTGATTAGGATAGAGGGCAGCAGAGCGCTGAAATCCATAGATTAGCAGTTTATAGCTCAAAAGTCAAATCTAGCCTAAACAAACCTATCGTAACCTAACCCGCCCCAACGTAACCTGACGCAACCTAACGTGACGCGACCACAATTTCTCGCCTGCCGGACGCCCGGCAGAACATGTTAGAGGAGAGCGGAGCGCAGAAGTACATAGAACAGCTGTGTATATCGACAAGGTTAAAGAACCCCTAGCCTAACCATAACTAACCTGCACACTTCGAACGAAACGTAACATAGCATAACCTGCCGAGACCACTGTTACTGGCCTCCCCTGAGCCAACAGAATATAATGGAGCAATGTGGAGGGCCGCAATCGTCCGTATAGCAGTGTATAGCCAAAAAGTCAAAGATATCCTAACCAAACTTATCCTATCCTGACCTAACCAAGATTAAGGTAACCCAAAGTAACGTGCCGCGACCTTTGTTGCTGGCGTCCCAAGAGACATGCAGAATGCAAAAGAGAAATGTAGAGCGCAGAAACCCATAGAATAGCAGTCGATAGCCCAAAAGTCAAAGCTAATCTAACCTAATGAGGCCTAACCAATCTTTCCCAAACGTAATATAACTGAAACTAGCATGTCGCGACCACTATTTCTGGCCACGCAAAGGCCTAGCAGAAGATATTAGGGAGGAGCGCTGGGCAGAAGTCCATAGACTGGCAGTGAATAGCAGAAAAGCCGAAGCTATCCGCACCCTCCCGAACTAACATAACCAAACGAAGCGCAACTTTAGTCTTCCTAACTTTCCGCTACCACCATTGCTGGCCTCCCC
>NW_016929859.1:0-605 GCF_001483705.2 Eufriesea mexicana
GGTTATGTTAGGCATGGTCAGGTTTGGTTAGGATTGCTTTGGCTTCTGCGCTTTAAAATGCTATACGGTAGATCTCCGCGTTCCACTGAGATCTAGTATATTCTGCTTGGCTCTATGGAGGCCAGCCATAGTGGGCGTGGCACGTTCGGTTGGGTTAGGCTACGTATGGTTCGGTAATGTTTGGTTAGGTTAGGATATGATACATTCGACTTTTGTGCTACATACTGCTTTCGCAGGATTTCTCGTCCCTACTGTGCTCTATTATGCTCCGCTTTGCTCCCGGGAGACCACAAATGGCGGTCTCGGCACGATATGATGTGTTATGTTAAGTTCGGTTACGTTACGTTTTGTCAGGTTACGACAGAATGGCCTTGACTTTTGTGTTGTACATTGCTATTCGGAGGAATTCTACGCTCCTCGTTGCTTTACTGTAGTCAACCCGACCCTGGTGAGGGCAGCAATAGTGATCGCAGCACGTCTGGTTGAGTTAGGTTGCGCATGGTTTGCTTAGGTTGGGTTCAGTTTGGTTAGGATATCCTTGGCTTTCGTGCTGTACACATTCTGTCGGTGGATTCCTGCCCTCTATTGCGCTCTACTCAAATCTG
>NW_016929860.1:0-2592 GCF_001483705.2 Eufriesea mexicana
TTTGCGTTTGCAATTGTCTCGGTTGGCTAGGTTAGGATAGGGCAGCTATGACCTTTGTGTTATACACTGCTCTTCGGTGGATTCCTGCCCTCCAATGTGCTCTAATCTAATCTCCTTGGTCCTGTGGAGGCCAGCAATACTGGTCGCGGTAGGTTAGGTAAGGTTCGTTTGCGTTTGGCAGTGAACCGTTTGGTTAGGTTAGGAAAGGATAGCCACAAATATTTATCTATACACAGATATTCGGTAGATATATCCGCTCTACCGTCCTTTAATATGCCCTGCTTTGCTCTGAGGAGGCTACAAATAGTGGTCGTGGCTCATTTGGTTAGGCTACGATAGCATGGGTTAGATTTGGATACCTTTGACCTGTCTCCTGTACACTGCCATTCCATTGACTGCTGCACTCCATTCTCCTCCGACATGTTCTGCTTGGCGACGGGGAGGCCAGCAATATTGGTCTAGGCACGATAGGTTGCGTTTGGTTACGTTCGGTTTTGTTACGATTGGTTAGGTTAGGACAGGACAGCCTCGACTTTTTTAGCTATACGCCGCTATTCGGTGGATTTTTGCGCTCTGCATTGCTCTAATATGCTTTGCTTGGATCTGGGTGTTCCAGAAAGAGTATTCTCGGCACGTTGTGTAAAGTTAGATTATGAACGGCTATGCTAGGTTTCGTGGTGTTAGGTTAAGGTAGCTTTGACTTTTGTGCTTCACACTGCTATTCTATGGACTTCTGCTTCTTTATGTGCGCTGTCACACTCCGCTTGTTTCCGTGGACGCCAGGAATAGTGCTCCCGGCACGTTAGGCTGAGATATGTTACGTTTGGCTATGTTATGAAAGCATGGGTTACGTTTGGATGCCTTTGACCTTTCTGCTATTCCCTGCCATCCTATTGACTTCTGCGCGCCATTCTCCTCCAATATGTTCTGTTTGGCGATGGGGAGGCCGGCGATATTGGGTTTGGCACGTTAGGTTGCGTTACGTTACGTTTGGGTGTGTTACGTTTGATTAGATGAAGAGAGAATAACTTTGACTTTCGTGCTGTACACTGCTTTATGGAGGTTTTCTGCGGTCTTCGCCACTCTACCATACTCTACACGACTCTAGGGCTCCAGCAATGTCGGTTGTGGCACAATAGGATTAGTTAGGTAGCGTTTGGCTAGTTTAGGTTAGGTTAGGTTTGATCAGGGTGGCCTTGACTTCTGTGCCATACGCTGCCATTCGGTGCATTTCTGCACTCGACTCTGCTCCAATATGCTCTGGATGGCCCTGGGGTGGCCAGCAATAGTGTTCTCGGCGCTTTAGCTTGAGCTAGACTACGTTCGGTTGCATTAAGTTGGCTTTGATTAGGTTTGGACATCTTTGACTTTTGTGCTATAAATTGCAATTTGGTTTACTTCTGCGCTCTACTGTACACTACTATACTCTGCTCGACCCTGGGGAGGCCAGCAATAGTGGTCTCGGCGCCTTAGCTTGTGTTATGCATATTTCGGTTACGTTACGTTTGGCTAAGTTAGGTCAGGGTAGCTTTGACTTTTGTGGTATACAGTGCTATACAGTGGATTTCAGCGCGCTAATGTGCTCTAATATGTTATGGTTGGCTCTGGGGAGTAGAGCAGTAGTGGTATCAATACGCTATGTTGAGCTATGTTTCGCCTGGCTTGGCTTGGCTTTGAAACGTCTAGTTAGGGTAGCTTTGACTTTTGTGCTATAGACTGCCATCCGGTCGATATCTGTTCACTGCATTGCTCTACTAGCACCTGCTTTTCTCTGGGGAGGTCAGCAATATTTGTCGTGGCACGTCTGGTTGTGTTATGTTACGTTGCTTTTGGTTTGGGTATGCTGGATTTGGTTATTGTGGCTTTGACATTTGTGTCATACACTGCTATTCGGTGGATTTCTGCGCTCTACTGCGCTCTAGTGTATTCTGGTTGGCTATGGGGAGGCCAGTACTAGTGCTCTCGGCACGTCAGGTTGTGTTAGAATACGTTCGGTTGTGTTAGGTTATGCTGCTTTAGATTAGGGTAGCTTCGACTTTCGTGCTATGAACTGTTATTGGGTGGAATCCAACGCTCTACGGTACTCCACTATACTTCGCTCGAATATGAGGGGCCCGCAATTGTGCCTGCAGTACGTTATTTTGGGTTGCGCTACGTTTGGCTATGTTAAGACTCATTAGGTTAGAATAGGTTGGCTTTAACTTTTGCACAGTACACCGATGTTTGGCGGATTTCAACTATTTACTGTGCTCTAATATGTTCCGCTTTGCTCCGGGTAGGTCAGCAATAGTGGTCTAGTCACGTTAGTTCTTGTTGTGTTACGTACGGTTATGTTATGAATGGTTACGTTAGGCTAGGGTAGCTTTCACTTTTGTGCTCTACACTCCTTTTCGGCGGTGTTCTGCGTTCTACTGTGATGTAATATGATCTGCTTTGCTCCGGGGTGGCCGGAAATAGTGGTCGCGGCACGATAGCTTGTGTTGGATTACGTTTGTTTAGGTAAGGTTCGTTTGGGTTAGTATAGAATATCTTGGACTTTTGTGTTCAACACTGATATCCAATGTACCACTGGGCTCTACTGTGTGCTACTGT
>NW_016929861.1:0-1075 GCF_001483705.2 Eufriesea mexicana
TAGTGGCGTGCTATAGCCATTGCAATGCTATGGAATCTGGCTGAAAAATACGTTTTTATTGTCATTTTCGACTAATAACGTGGTGAACAAGCTTCCTTGGGTATACAAGTAGGAAAGATTCTACTGGCGTGCTGTAGCTATTGCAATGCTATAGAATTTTGCTGGAAAATTCAATTTTATTGACATTTTCTGCTAACATCGTGGCCAGCCAACCTTCTTGCATAAATATGGACGAAACATTATATTGGCGTGTTACAGGCATAGCAAAGGTATAGAATCTGGCTGGAAAACGCGATTTTATGGATATTTTCGGCAAATATCGAGAGTTGAGCTGCCATTCCTCCGTTAATAATTGGGAAAGATTCTATTGGCGTGCTGTAGCCATTACAATGCTATAGAATCTGGCTGAAAAATTCAATTTTATGGACATTTTCGACTAATATCGATGTGAGCTACCTTTCCTGCATAAGTAATGAGGAAAGATTCTATTGGCGTGCTGTAGCCATTGCAATGCTATTCAATACGGCTGGAAAATTCGATTTTATTGACATTTTCAACTTATACCGTGGAGACATAGCTTTCGTGCATAAATAAGGACGATAGATATTATTGGCCTGATATAGCCATCGAAATGCTACACAATCTGGCTGGAAAATTCAATATTATTAACGTTTTCGTGTTATATCGTGGTGGGGTAACTTTGTTGCATAAATAAGGAGGAAAGACTCTTGCGGCGTGCTGTAGCCATTGCATTGCTGCCCAATACGGCTGGAAATATTAATTTTATTGACATTTTCGACTTATACCGTGGAGACATAGCTTTCATGTATAAATAAGGACGATAGATATTATTGGCCTGATATAGCCGTCGAACTGCTATAGAATCTGGCTGGAATATTCAATATTATTAACGTTTTCGACCAATATCGTGGTGGGGTAACTTTGTTGCATAAATAAGGAGGAAAGGCGCTAGTGGCGTGCTATAGCCATTACAGTGGTATAGAATGTGCCTGGAAAATTCGATTTTATTGACATTTGCGTCTAATATCGAGGTGAGTAACCCCACTTGCATAAA
>NW_016929862.1:0-1136 GCF_001483705.2 Eufriesea mexicana
CCGTAGCCTTGCTCAACATAATTGCCGCGACCACCATTCCTGGCCTCCCCAGGGCTAAGCAGGGTACATTGGAGTACTGCCGAGTGCAGAAATCCACCGAAAAACGGTGTATAGCACGAAAGCCAAAGCTATCCTGTCCTAAGCTAACCAAACGTATCATAAGCGGACGTAACGTTACAAAACCTGACGTGCCGCGACAGCAACTGCTGGCTTCAGGAGAGCTAAGCGGAGTATAGCAGGGCTATGTAGAACGTTGAAATAGTAGGAATAGCAGCGTACAGCTCAGGGGACAAAGCTATCCAAACAAAACCTATCCAAGCCTAACCCAACCTATCCTAACATAACCCAACTTAACGTCCCGCGGCCAGAATTTCTGGCATCCCCAGAGACCCAGAGACAAGCAGAATACACTACATCTCAGTAGAGCGCAGAAATCCACCACATTGCATTGCATAGCACAAAAGTGGAAGATACCCTTGACTAACTTCTCCTTACCTAACACATCCATACGTAGTGTAACTCAACATAACGCAACGACACCAATATTGCTAGAGCCCCAGAGCCAAGCAGAACGTATTCGAGCACAGTAGGATGCAGAAATGCACCGCATTGCGATGTATAGCACAAATGTCAGAGATACCCTAACCAAACATGACCTAACCTGACCTAACCAAACGTAGTCTAACTCAACGTAACTTGCCCGGCTGCTATTGATGGCCCCCGCGCGTCAAGAAAAGAACGTAAGAGCACATTAGAGAGCAGAAATCCATGGAATAGCAGTGTATAGCACAAAAGTGGGAGTAGCCCCTCCTAACCCAGACAAACGTAACACGCCCTGACGTAACATAACTCAACATAACATTACGAGATCACTATTGCTGGCATCCACAGAGACAATCAGAAGGTACAAGAGCAGAGTAGAGCGCAGAAATTTACCACATTGCAGTGAATAGCACAAAATCCGTAAATATCCTAGCCTAATATGGCCTAACCAAACCTACCAAAACGTAGCACAGCTCGACATGACTTGCCGCAACCAATGCTCCTGGCCTCCCCAGAGTAATGCTGAATACAGTAGAGCAGAATAGATCACAGGAATCCTCCGAAGAACAGTGTATTGCACCAAAGTCAAAGCT
>NW_016929863.1:0-362 GCF_001483705.2 Eufriesea mexicana
TCCATAAATCCATCCATCCATACAGCCATCCTCCCATACATCCATCCATCCACTCATCTTCCCTTCCATTCGTCCATCGAACCATACAAACCTCCACCCATACATCAATCCACCAAACATCCGTCCATCCATGCATCCATACATACATCAATACATCCATCCATCCATCCATACATCCATACATACATCAATACATCAATCCATCCGTCCATACATCCATACATAAGTACACCCATACATGCATACATCCATACATTCTTACAACCTTACATTCATACATACATACATCCATACACACATACTTCCATACATCCATAGATCCATACGTCCGTCCATCCATACATCCATCCATTCATACATCC
>NW_016929863.1:394-958 GCF_001483705.2 Eufriesea mexicana
TTCATCCATCCATACGTCCATCAATCTATACATCCATACATATATACGTCCATCCATTCATACAACCATACATAAGTCCACACATACATCCATACCTTAATCCATCCATTCATCCATTCTTCCGTACATCCATTCATCCGTACATCCGACAACCCACACCACAATCCATCCATACATACATACATCCATACGGCCATCAATTCATACATTTTTCCATCCATACAACCATCCTCCCATAAATCCATGCATCCATGCAACCAACCATCCATACATTCATACATACACACATCCGTAAATCCATCCATCCTTACATCCATACAACCATACATCCATACATTCGTACATCCATACGTCCATCCACACATACATCCATACCTTAATCCATCCATACATCCATTCTTCCGTACATCCATTTATCCATACATCTGACCATCCGTACCTCAAACCATCCATACATACATCCATCCATACGGATATCAATCCATACATCCATCCATCCAAACACCCATCGTTCCATACATCCATCCATCCATACAACCACCCATCCATACATTCATACATCCA
>NW_016929864.1:0-568 GCF_001483705.2 Eufriesea mexicana
TGTGACATAACCAAACTCAGCCTAACTCAGACTCAAGGGCCGAGATCAATACTTCTGGCAACTCCATAGCCAAGCAGAATATACTAGAGCACAGTAGAGCGCAAAAATCGACCGTATAGCTGTGTATAGCACAAAAATCAAAGCCGTTATATCCAAACATAACCTAACCACACCAAACCAGACGCAAACTAACTCAACCAAACGGGCCACGTCCACTATTGCTGGCCACACTGGAGACGAGCGAATGCTAGTAGGGCAACACAGAGCGCGGATGTCAGCAGAACAGCAGCGTATAGCGCAAAAGTCAAAGCAATCCGTACCATACACGACCAAACATAACCTAACAAAACCTAACCTAGCACAAGCAAACGTGTGAAGAAGGCTGTTGCTGGCATCCCAAGATAAAAGCATATGCTAGTAAAGCAACGCAGTTCTCAGATATCGACCGAATACCAGTGTATTGTACAAAAGTCATAGCTACCCTGACTAAACCTATCCTAACCTTGCCAAGCCTAGCGTAACCCAAATCGAACTAGCGTGCCGAGAACACCATTGCTGGCCTCCCAAT
>NW_016929865.1:0-1492 GCF_001483705.2 Eufriesea mexicana
TCTGCGCTCAGCTGTGCTCTACTACACTCTGCTCCACTCTGCGGGGCCAGAAGGTGTGGTCGTGCCTCCATAGGCGGTGCAAGGCTACGTTTGGTATTGCCGCGGTTGGTCAGGTTAGAATAGGATAGCATTGACCTTTGTCCTATGCATCGATATTCGGTGGTATTCTATGCTCTACATTGGTCTACTACACTCTGCACGACTCGGCGGATGCCAGTAATAGCGGTCTCGGTACGACAGGTTCAGTTACGCTACGTTCGGTTACGTTACATTAGTATGGGTTGGGTTTGGATTGTTTTGACTCTCGTTGCATAAACTGTTGTTCGGTGGACTTCTGCGCTCTACCGTGCTCTGGTATACTCTGCTTGGCTCTGGAGATGCTAGCAATTGTGGTCTCGGCACGATTGTCTGCGATGGACAACGCTTGGTTATAATAACTTTGGCTATGTTAGGATAGTATAGCTTTTACTTTTGTGCTGTATGCCGCTATTCGGTGCACTTCTGCTCTCCACGTTGCTCTAGTATGCTCTGCTGTCCACTGGCGAGGCCAGCAATAGTATCCTCGGCATGTTATGTTTAGTTAGGTTACGTTCGGTTCGGTTCGGTAAGGGCAGGTTGCTTCCGGATATCCTTGACATTTGTGCTACACGCTGAAATGGAGTGGACTACTGAGCTCGACGCTGCTCTAGTTTATTCTGCTCGGCTATGGGGTGGCAAGCAATGGCGGTCTCGTATCGTTACGCTGAGATAGGCTAAGTTCGGTTATGCTACGTTTGGCGATGTTAGGATGGGTTAGTTTTGGCTTTTGTGCTATACACTGCTATTCGGTGGACTTCTGCCCTCTACTGTCCTCTTATATGACCTGCTCGTCTCTGAAGAGGCCACCGATAGTGGTCTCTGCTCGTTAGGTTGAGTTACTTAACGTCCGATCAGGTTACGTTAGTATGGTTTAAGTTCGGATAGTTTTGACTTTCTCGGCAAAGACTGTTTTTCGAAGGACTCCTCCGCTGCTCTCTCCTCTGCTATACCCTGCTCGACTGTAGGGTCGCCAGCAACAGTGGTCGCTGCACGTTAGGTAGTTTTATGATACGTTTGTGTATGTTACGGTTGGTTTGGTTAGGGGAGGATAGCATTGACTTTTGTGCTATACGCAGCCATTCGGAGGATTTCTGCGCTCTACTGTGCTCTACTATACACAGCTCGACCCTGGGGAGGACAGAAATTGTCGTCTCATCACGTTAGGCTAAGTTTGGTTACGTTCGGTTAGGTTATGCCTGCGTGAGTTAGGTATGGATAGCTTTGACTTTCTAGGAATAGAACGCTGTTCGCTGGATTTCTGTGCTCTACTGTCCTCTTCTGTGCTCTGCTCCACCCTGGGGAGGCCAGCAATGGTGGCCGTGGCACGGAGGCTTGGGTCAGGCAACGTTCCTGCGGGACAGGTTCGGTTTGGTTAGGGGAGGATATCTTTGGCTGTTGTTCCTCTCGCCGCTAT
>NW_016929866.1:0-1245 GCF_001483705.2 Eufriesea mexicana
TTTTCGACTAATATCGTGGTGAGCTGTCTTCCTTACATAAGTAAGGAGGAAACATGCTTTTTGAGTGCTATAGCCATTGCAATGATGTAGGTTGTGGCTGGAAAATAAAATTTTGTTGACATTTTCGACTAATATCGCGGTGAGCTAACTTCCTTGCGTATGTAAGCTGGAAAGATCCTCTTGGCGTGCTATAGCCACTGCAATGCTGCAGAACCTGTCAAGAAAGTTCAATTTTATTGACATTTTCGACTAATATCGTGGTGAGTTATCTTCCTTGAATAACAAAGGAGGAACGATTCTATTGTCGTGCTACAGGCATTGCATGCTATAGAAGCCTCCTGGAAATAAAATTTTATCGACATTAGTTGACATTTTCGACTTATATCGTGGTCAGCTAACTTCCTTGCGTAAGTAAGGGGGAAATGTACTACTGGCGTACTATAGCCTTTGCAATGATATAGAATGCGGTCGAAAAATTCAAATTTATTGTCATTCTCGACTAATATCATGGTGAGCTATCTTTCTTTCATAAATAAGGAGGAAGTATTCAATTGGCGTACTATATCCATTGCAATGCTGTAGAATAGCTACTTTCTTTCATAAATAAGGAGGAAGTATTCAATTGGCGTACTATATCCATTGCAATGCTGTAGAATCTGTCTGGTAATTCCAAATCTATTGACATTTTCGCCTAATATCGCTGGGAGCTATCTTTTTGCATAATTAAGTATGGTAGATTCTATTGGCATGCTATAGCCATTGCACTGCTATAGTGTCTGGCTGGAAAATTCAATTTTATTTCATTTACGACTAATATTGCGGTAAGCGTACTTTCCTGCTTAAATAAGGAGAAAGGATTCTGTTGGCCTGCTATAGGCATTGCAGTGCTACAGTGTCTTGCTGGAAAATTCAATTTTACTAACAATCTCGACTGATATCGTGGTGAGCTAACTTCCTTGCATAGGTAAGGCGGTAGGACAATCCTGGCGTGTTATTGCCATTGCAATGCTGTTGAACCTGTCTAGAAAGTACAATTATGTTGACAATTTCGACGAATATCGTTTTGAGCTAAGTTCCTTGCGTACGTAAGGAGGAAACACTCTGTTGGCGTGCTCTAGTGATTGCAAAGCTATAGAATCTTTAGGGGAAATGCAATTTTATTGACATTGTCCACTAATATGGTGGTGAGCTAACTTCCTTGTGTAAGTAAGGAGGAAAGATGCTTTTTGAGTGCTACAGCCATTG
>NW_016929867.1:0-2076 GCF_001483705.2 Eufriesea mexicana
ACAGTAGCGCTAAGGTCAAACAACCTCTCCTAACCTAACCAATCGTGACAAAACCAAACGTAATCAAAGGCAAATCAACTTGTCGCGACCACTATTGCTGGCCTCCCCAGAGCAAAGCAGAACACATTATTGGACAGTAAGGCGCAGAAATCCATAGAATCGCAGTGTACATCAGAAAAGTCAAAGCTTCCCAAACCAATCCCAAACCAGCAGAATATAACCAATCATAGATTAACCCAACCTGACGTGACTTGACGGCTGTTGCTGTCATCCCCTGAGCCAAGCTGGACATACTAGGGTGCAGTAGACCGGAGGAATCTACCTAAGAGCAGCTTCCAGCACAAAAGATAAAGGTACCCTCTCCAAACGTAACCAGACCCAACTTAAACGAACGTAACCTGACACAACATAGAGTGCCGAGACAACTATTACTGGCATTCCCAGAGCCAAGCGAAATATATTAGGGCACTGTTGGGAGCAGGAATCCGCCCAATAGCAGTCTATAGCACTAAAGTCAAAGGTAACCTCTCCTAACCTAACCGTTCCTAACAGAACCAAACGTATCCTAACTAAATCTTACGTGCCGCGACCACTACTTCTGATCCCCAGAGTCAAGCAGTACAAGCTAGTGCAGAGTAGAACGCAGATATCTATGGAATCGCAGTGTACGTCAGAAAATTCGATGCTACACAAACCTAACCCAAACCTACAGAACATATGCAAACGTAGGGAAACTCAAACTAACGTGCCGAGACCGCTGTTGCTGCCTTCCCCAGTGTCAAGCTGGTCATATTAGTGGAGAGGAGAGCCCAGAAATCCGTAGAATCATATATAGGTAGGAGAAGTCAAAGCTACTCAAACCTATTCGAAACCAACAGAGGATAGTCAAACGTAGCATAACTCACACTATCGTACCGAGAACGCTATTGCTGCCCTACCCAGAGCCAAGCAGGGATTATTAGAGTGCAGCAGAGCGAAGAAATCCACCGAACAGCAGTGTTCAGCACAACGGTTAAAGCTGTCCTCTCCAAACATAGCCAGACCCTACCTAAACGAACGTAACATGACAAAACAAAAAGGGCCGAGACCACTATTGCTGACCTCCCCAAAGCCAAGCAGAGCGTATCAGAGCAGTATTGAGCGCAGAAATACACCGAATAGCTGTGTATAGCGCAAAAGTCGAAGAAATACTAGCCGAACATTTCTAACGTAACCAAACCTTACGAAACGCAGCATAAATGCAACATAACACAAACTAACGGGCCGTGACCACTATTACTGGGAACTACTGAGCCATGCAGAGCACATTGAGGCGCATAAATCCACCGCATTGCCGGGTATAGCACAAAAGTCGAAAGTATCCTGACCTAAGCTGGCCTAACCAAACCTAACGAAATGTAGTATAACACAACATACCGAGACGAGATCAATATTACTGTCTTTCCTAGAGCCAAGCGGAATATGTTAGAGCACACTAGAAAGCAGAAACACAATGAGTGGCAGTGTATAACGCAAAAGTCCATGCTATGATTTCTCAATGTAGCCAAACGTAAAACAGGCGTACGTAACCTTACTCAACCCAAAGAGCCAGGACCACTATAGCTGGCATCACCATGGCCAAGCATAATATACCAAAGCACAGTAGAGCCCAGAAGTCCACCGCGTTGAAGTGTATAGCACAGTAGTCAAAGATACACTAACCTGACACGGCCTAACCTAACCTAACCCAACATGGTGTAACTCAACATGTCGCGCCGCGACCGCTACTAATGGCATACGTGGAGACAAGCAAAGCATGTCAGAACCCATTAGAGCACAGGAATCCAGCATTCCTAACCAAACATAGCCTAACCTTTCCTAACCAATCATAACCAAACTCAAACTAATGTGCCACGGCGGCTATTGCTCTACTCCCCATAGCCGAGCAGAGTACAGTAGAGCAATGTAGACCGCGGAAATGCACCGAATAGCAGTGTATAGCACAAAAGTCGAATATACCACAAATTAACCTGCCCTAACCTAACCTAAACGAACGTAGCTTAACTCGACATAAAGCGCCAACACCACTGCTGCTGG
>NW_016929868.1:0-2920 GCF_001483705.2 Eufriesea mexicana
TTTTCGGATCACATTCTACAGCATTGCTGTGGCTATAGCACGCCAAAAGAAGCTTTCCCCCTTTTTCATGCAAGCAAATTAGCTCACCACGATATTACACGAAAATGTCGAAAAAACTGAATTTTCCAGTCAAATTCTATAGCATTTGAGCGGCTATAGTATGTCAATAGTATCTTTCCTCCATATTAACGCAAGAAAATTAGCTCACCACGATATAAGGTGAAATAGTCAATAAAATCGAATTTTCCAGTCAGATTCTATAGCATCGCAATGGCAATAGCATGCCAATAGAATCTTTCCTTCTTATTGATTGAACAAAATTAGCTAACCACGTTATTAGTCGAAAATGACAATAAAATTGCATTTTCCAGTCAGATTCTATCGCATTGCAATGGCTATAGCATGACAATAACTTCTTACCCCCTTATTTATTCATGAAAATTAGCTCACCACGATATTAGGCGAAAATGTTAATAAAATTGGATTTTCGGATCACATTCTAAAGCATTGCAGTGGTTATAGCATGCCAATAGGATCTTTCCCCCTTATTCATGCAAGCAAATTAGCTCACCACGTTATTACTCGAAAATGTCAATAAAACTGAATTTTCCAGTCTAATTCTATAGTATTTGAAAGGCTATTGCATGCCAATGGAATCTTTCCTCCTTATTTATGCAAGATTATTAGCGCACTAAGATATTAGTTGAAAATGTCAATAAAATTGAATTTTGCAGTCAAATTGTATAGCGTTGCAACGGCTATAGCATGCCAATAGAATCTTTCCACCTTATTTATTCAAGAAAACTAGCTCACCACGATATTAGTAGAGAATGTTGATAAAATTGGGTTTTCGGATCACATTCTACAGCATTGCTGTGGCTATAGCACGCCAAAAGAATCTTTCCCCCTTATTCATACAAGCAAATTAGCTCACCACGATATTACTCGAAAATGTCGATAAAACTGAATTTTCCAGTCAAATTCTATAGCATTTGTGCGGGTATAGTATGTCAATAGTATCTTTCCTCCTTTTTAACGCAAGATAATTAGCTCACCACGATATAATGTGAAATAGTCAATAAAATTGAATTTTCCAGTCAGATTCTATAGCATCGCATTGGCTATAGCATGCCAATAGAATCTTTCCCCCTTATTTATGCAAGATAATTAGCGCACCACGATATTAGTTGAAAATGTCAATGAAATTGAATTTTCCAGTCAAATTCTATAGCATTTGAACGGCTATATCATGTCAATAGTATCTTTCCTCCTTATTAACGCAAGAAAACTAGCTCACCACGATATAAGTCGAAATTGTCAATAAAATTGAATTTTCCATTCCAATACTGTAGCATTCCAATGGCTATTGCATGCCAATAGAATCTTTTCTCCTCATTTATTCTAGATAATTAGCTCCACAGTATGTTAGTCAAAATGTCAATAACATTGAATTTTCCAGTGTGATTCTACCGCATTGCAATGTTTACAGCATGCGAATAGCATCTGTCCTCATTATTTATGCAAGAAAATTACCTCACCACGATATTAACCAAAATGTCAATGAAATTGAATTTTCCATTCCAATCCTGTAGCATTCCAATGGCTATTGCATGCCAATAGAATCTTTTCTCCTCATTTATTCTAGAGAACTAGCTCAACAGTATGTTAGTCGAAATGTCAATAAAATTAATTCTCCAGTCAGATTCAATAGCATGGCAATGGCTATAGCATGCCAATAGAATCATTCCTCCTTATTTATGCAAGAAAATTAGCTCACCACGATATCAGTCGAAAATTTCAATAAAATGGAATTTTCAGGACAGATTCCACAGCATTGAAATGGCTGTAGCATGCCAATAGAATCATTCCTCCTTATTTATGGATGGAAATTAGCTCACCACGATGTTAGTCGAAAATTTCAATAAAGCTGAATTTTCCAGTCAGATCCTATCGCTTTGCAATGGCTATAGCATGCCAGTAGGATCTTTTCTCCTTATTTCTTCTAGAAAATTTGCTCACCACGATATTAGTCGAGAATGTCAATAAAATTGATTTTTCCAGTCAAATCCTGTAGCATTTGAACGGCTATAGCATGTCAATAGTATCTTTCCACCTTATTAACGCAAGAAAATTAGCTCACAACGATATAAGTCGAAATTGTCAATAAAATTGAATTTTCTACTCAGATTCTATAGAATTTCATTGGCTATAGCATGCCAATATAGTCTCTCCTCCATATTTATGCAGGAAAAATAGCTCACCACTGTATTAGTTGAAAATGTCAATAGAATTGAATTTTGTATTCAGATTCAATCGCATTGCATTGGCTACAGCATGCGAATAGCATATTTTCTCATTATTTTTACAAGAAAATTAGGTCACCACGATATTAGGCAAAACGTCAATAAAATTGAATTTTCCATTCCAATTCTGTAGCATTGCAACGGCTATTGCGTGCCAATAGAATCTTTTCTCCTCATTTATTCCTGATAATTGGCTCAACAGTATGCTATTCGAAATGTCAATAAAATTGTATTTTCCAGTCAAATTCTATAGCATTTGAACGGCTACAGCATGTCAATATGATCTTTCCTCCGTAATAATGCAAGAAAATTAGCTCACAACGATATCAGTCAAAAATTTCAATAAAATGGAATTTTCAGGACAGATTCGATAGCATTGCAATGGCTATAGCATGCCAATAGAATCATTCCTCCTTATTTATGGATGGAAATTAGCTCACCACGATATTAGTTGAGAATGTCAATAAAATTGTATTTTCCAGTCAAATTCTGTAGCATTTCAACGGCTATAGCATGTCAATAGTAGCTTTCCCCCTTATTAACGCAAGTAAACAATCTCACCACGATATAAGCTGAAATAGTCAAAAAAATTGAATTTTCCAGTCAGATTCTATATA
>NW_016929869.1:0-2100 GCF_001483705.2 Eufriesea mexicana
GTATGGATGGATGTGTTTATGGATGTATGGATGTATGAATGTATGGATGTATGGTTGGACGGACATCCGGATGGATGTATGTATGGACGTATGGATGTATGGATCTATGGATGTATGGATGTATGGATTTATGGATGTGTGGATGTATGGATGTGCGAATGTATGGATGATACGGATGTACGGATGAATGGATGATATATGTATGGATGATACCGAAGTTAGGATGTATGGATGTATATGAGAATGGATGTGTGGATGGATGGATGAATGAATGGATGGATATATGGATGGATGTATGTATGGATATATGTATGTATGTATGTACGGACGTTCGAAAATATGGTTGATGCGGAAGTATGGATGTATATACGTATGGATGTCTGGATGGATGGATGAATGAGTGGATGTATGTATGGATGGATAGATGTATGGATGTATATGTGGATGGATGTATGGATGTATGTATAGATGGATGGATGTATGGATGGATGGATTAATGGTTGTGTGGATGTGTGGATGCATGGATGGATGGATGTATGGGTGGATAGATGTATGGGTGGATGTACGGGTGGATGTCAGGATATATGGATGGATGGATGTACTGATGTACAGATGTATGGATGCATGTGTGTAAGGAATTATGGATGTATGTATGGATGTTTGTGTGGATGTATGTATGGATGTATGCATGGATGTATGTATGGTTGTATGTACGGATGTATGCATGGATCTAAATATGGTCGTTTTTATGGATGTGTGTATGGATGTGTGTGTGGATGTATCTGAGGATGAATGTATGGATGTATGGATGAATGAATGTATGATTTTATATATGGATGTATGTTTTGATGTATGTATGTATGTATGCATATTGGATGGATGGATTGTTGTATGGACGTATGGATCGATGGATGTATGAATGGGTAGATGTATGGATGAATGGATGAATGAATGCATGTATGTATGGATCTACGAATGTATGGATGATACGGATGTTTGGATGTATGGATGTATATATTTATGGATGTATGGATGGATGGATGAATGCATGGATGGATGTATGGATGGATGGATGTATGGATGGATGGATTTATGGATGAATCTTTGGATATATGTATGGATGTATGTATGGATGTATGTGTGGTGGGATGGATGTAAGGATGGATGGATTTATGGATGTGTGCACGTATGTATGGATGGATGGGTGGATGGATGGATGTATGGAATGATGTATGTACGGATGGATGGATGCATGGATGTATTAATGAACGAATTTACGGATGTCCGGATGTGTGGATGTATGTATGTATATATTGATGGACGTATGGATTGATGGATGTATGTATTGAAGTATGTATGGATGTATGGATTGATGGGTGTATCGATGGATGGAAGTACGGGTTGATGGATTTACGGATATATGGATGTGCGGATGTATGTATGTAAGTATGGATGGATATATGTATGGATGAACGTATGGGTGTAGGTATCGATGTATGTATGGATGTATATATGTATGGCTGGATGTATGTATGGATAAACTTATGGATGCATGTATAGATGTATACATGGATGTATGGATGGATGGATGCATGGATGGACGTATGTATGGATGGATGCATTTATGGATGGATGAGTGAATGGATGGTTGTAAGGATGGATGAGTGGATGTTTGGATGGATGTTTTTATGTATGGATTTATGTACGGATGGATGGATATATGGATCGATGTATGATTGGGTGGATAGATGTATGGGTGCGTGGATATGTGGACGTGTGGATGTGTGGGTGGATGAATGGTTGGGTGGATGGAAGGAAGTGTGGATGGATGGATGGTTGGGCCAAGGGATACATGGGTGGATGGATGGTTGTATGGATGTATGGATGTGTGGATGTATGGGTGCATGGATGTATGGATGTTTGGATGTACGAATGTATGGATGTACGGATGTATGGATGTATGGATGGATGGATGCATCGGCGGTTGGAGGTACGGATGGCAGGACTTATGGATGTATGGATGTGTGGATGTATGGGTGCATGGATGTATGGATGTTTGGATGTACGAATGTATGGATGTACGGATGTATGGATGTATGG
>NW_016929870.1:0-219 GCF_001483705.2 Eufriesea mexicana
TCTCAGCCCGTTAGGTTGAGCTTGGTTACGTTCGGTTACGTTTGGTCACTTTATGATAGTTTGGGCATGACTGAATGGATTTGTCATTCGAGGTATACACTGCGATTCGGTGGATTTCTACGCTGTGCGTTGCTCTACTAGCATCCGCTTGAATCTAGGGCTTGACATTTAGGCTATACACTGCTATAAGGTGGCTTTCTGCGCTCTACTGCACTCTAG
>NW_016929870.1:2166-5443 GCF_001483705.2 Eufriesea mexicana
AGCTATGGTTAGGATTGTATAGTTTCGACCTTTCTGCTATACACTGCGATTATATGGATTTCTGCTCTCCACTCTCCTCTAATACGTTCAGCCTGGCTCTGGGGTGGCCAGCAATAGTGTTCGCGTCACGTAAGGTTGAGTTACGTTACGTTCGGTTACGTTGAGATTGGTTAGGTTAGAAGGGGCTAGCTTTGTCCTTTGCGCTATGCACTGCAATTCGGCGGATTTTTGCGCTCTACTGTGTTCTAATATGTTCTGTTTGGCACTGGGGAAGCCAAAAATAGTGGTCTCGGCCCGTTAAGTTTCGTTAGTCTACGTTTGGATATATGTTAGGTCTCGTTGGGAACTGATATATTTCGCTTCTGCGCTATACGCTACTATTTGGTGGCTCTCTGCGCTCCACTGTGCCCAAGTATATTCTTCATGGTCCAGGAGATTCGAGCATTAGTGGTTTCGTCAGGTTAAGTTAGGATACGTTCGATTACATTACGTTTGGAGAGGTTAGGACAGGATAACTTTGACTTTTGCGACAGACATCGCTGTTCTGTTGATTTCTGAATTCTACATAGCTCTAATATACTCTGCTGGACTCAGGGATGGCCAGAAATAGTGGCCGTGCTACGAAAGGTTGTGTAAGGTTACCCTTGGTCAAGTTACGTTAGGTTAGGGCAAGGGAGGATAGCTTCGACTTTTGTGCTATACACTGCTATTTGGTGGATTTCTGGGCTCTACTGTGATTTAATACGCTCTGCTTTGCTGGCGGGGGCAGAAACAGTGGCTGCTGCGCGATATGTAGTGTTAGGTTACGTGTGGTTAGGTTAGTTTCGTTTGGGTTAGGAGAATGTGTCTTTGAATTTTGTGCTGTGCACTGGAATGCGGTGGACTTCTGCGCCCCAATGTGCTTTAGCATGCTTTGCTTGGCTCTGTGGAGGAAAGCATTATTGGTCTCGCCAAGATATGTTGAGATAGGCTGCATTCGGTAATGCTGTGTGAGCCATGGTTATGTATGGGTAGCTTCGACTATTGTGCTATACACTGCGATTTTATGAACGTCTGCTCTCTACTCTCCCCTAATATGTTTCGCTTGTCTCTGGGAGGCCAGCTATAGTGGACGCTTCACGTCGGGTTGAGTTAGGTTACGTTTGCTTTCGTTACGATTGGTTTGGTCTGGAGGGGCTAGTTTTAACTTTTATGCTATACACTGCTTTTCTGCTGATTTCTACGCTCTGCTATGCTGTAATATGTTAAGCTTCTCCCTGGGCGGACCAGCAATTGTGGCATCTGCTCGTTACGTCGAGATAAGCTACGGTTGGTTTGGCTAGGTTAGGTCAGGTTAGGTTGGGATATCTTCGACTTTCGAGCTTTACACTGCAATGCGGCGGACCTTTGCGCTGTACTGTGCTCTAGTTTATTGTGGCTGGCTCTGTGGAAGTCAGTAATAGTGGCCTAGGCAAGCTAGGTCTGGTTATGTTTCGTTTTGTTTTACTATGCATGGTTAGGTTAGGCAAGGATAGCTATGACTAGTCTGCAATACACTGCTATTCGATATATATCTGCGCTTCGCTGCGGTCTGATATGGTCTGCTTAGCTCTGTGGAGCCCAGAAACTGTGTCCGCGGCGCGTTATATTGAGCTTGGTTACGTTTGGTTAGGTTAGGTTTGTTTGCGTTAGGATAGGATATCTTTGACTTTTCTGCTGCACACTGAAATACGGTGGATTTCTGCGATCTACTGTGCTCTAGTATGTTCTGCTTGGCACTGGGGAAGCCACTAATTGTGATCTCGCCAGCTTAGGTTGAGATACGCCACGTTTGGCTAGGTTATGATAACTACGGTTAGGTTTGTGTACCTACGACTATTCTGCTATATACTGCGGTTAAATGGATTTCTGCGATCTACTCTCTTCTATTATGCTCCGCATGGCCCTTTGGAGGCCAGCAGTTCTGGCCGGGGAATGCTTGGTTGGGTTAGACTACGTTCCGTTGTGTCAGGTTGTTTTGGGTTAGGTTAAGATAGCTTTGACTTTTGTACTATGCACTGCAATACTATGACCCTCTTTGAACTACTCTCCGCTAATATGCCCTGCTTGGCGATGGGCAGGCCAGCAATAGTTGGCAAGGCACGTTAGGTTGGGATGGGTTACGTTTGGTCAGGTTCGGTTAGGCATGGTTAGGTAAGGGTATCTTCTACTGTTCCGCTTTACACGTCAATGGTGCTGGTTCCTGCACTCTACTGTACTCTAATATATTCTCCTTGGACCTGTGGACGTCAGCAATAGTTTTGTAGGCGCATTAGGTTGAGTTAAGTTACGCTTGACTAAGTTGGTATAGGACAGAGTGACTTTTGTCCTATACACTGCTGCGCTGAGGATTTCTGCGCTCTTCATTACTCCACTATGCGCTCTGGGGAGACCAGCAATAGCGGTCGCGGCGCGTTAGGTATAGTTAGGTTGTGTTTATGTGTGCCACGATTGGTTACGTTAGGAGAGGACATCTTCGACTTTTGTGCTAAACAGTGCTCTTCCGTGGTCTTCTGCGCTCTACTCTGCTCTTATATGCTCAGCTTGGGTTTGGGAAGGCAAGCAATAGTGGTCTCGGCACGTTAGGTTGAGTTAGGTTACGCTTGGCTTGTCTACGTTGGGATAGGTTTGGTTGGGATAGCTTCGACTTTTGTGCTGTACAGTGCTATGCGGTCGATACCTGTGCACGGCATTGCTCTACTTGTGTCTGCTTGTCCCTTTGGAGGACAACAATAGCGATCGTTGCACGTTTGGTTGAGTAAAGATACGTTAGGTTAGGCTAGGGCAGGCCAAGTGTGTTTGGGGTGGCTTTGACTTTTGTGCTGTACACTGCAAATCGGTGGATTTCTGCCCTCTTCTTTGCTCTAATATACCCTGACTGGCGCTGGGAGGCCAGCAATAGTGGCCTCGGCACGATAGGTTGAGTTATGCTGCGTTTGTTTAGTTTACGTTTGGATAGGTTATGACAGGATAACTTTGACTTTTGTGATATTCACTGCTATTCGTTTGGCTTCTACGCTCTGCGCTGCTTTGCAATACTCTGCTCGACACTGGGGAGGCCAGTAATAGTGGCCTCGGCACGACAGTTTTGGATAGGCTACGTTTGGTTGCGTTAAGTTAGGTTGGGCTAAGTTCGATATATTCGATTTTCGTGGTATACACTGCTTTTCGGTGGGTTATGGTTTCTACGCTCTAATCCCCTCTATTATGCACTGCCTGGCTATGTGGATGCCAGCAATGCTGGCCGTGTGACGGTAGG
>NW_016929871.1:0-1471 GCF_001483705.2 Eufriesea mexicana
CTCAGTGAATGGCAGAAAAGCCAAAGCTATCCAAACCTAACCCAAACAGACGTAACATGTCCGAACGTAACCAAACTCAAACGAACTTGCCTCGGCCAACACTTCTGTCATCCCCAGAGCAAAGCAGTGCATATCAGAGCACAGTAGATCACAGAAATACACCGAAAACCAGTCTATAGCGCAAGAGTGAATGCTGTCCCGTCCTAACCATAACTAAGGTAACGTAACCGTACGCAACTTAACACATCCTAACGTACTGGGACCTCTATTGCTGCCATGCACAGAGGCAAGCAGAATACACAAGAGCAGAGCAGAGCGCAGGAGTACACCGAACAGTAGTTCATAGCGCAAAGGTCAAAGCTATTCTACCCAAACCTAATCGATCGTAGCATAGCCAAACGTTACATAACGGAGCCTATCATGCCGCTGCCACTACTGCTGGCCCCCTATCCTATCTTAGGACCGGATGGCTTCGACTTTTTTGACACACACTGGTATTAGGAGCATTGCTGCGCTCTACTGTGCGCTAGGGAGTCCTGCCTGGACCTGGGGAAGCCAGCAGTTGTGGCCTCGGAAATGAGAGGCAACGTTAGGTTAGGATGGGTTTGGTCAGTTTATGTCAGGATATCTTCGACTTTTGTGCTATACGCCGTAATGCGGTGGATTTGTGCGCTCTACGGTACACTAGTATTCTCTGTTTGGCCCTGGCGAGGCCAAAAATGGTGGTCTCGGCACGCTAGGTAGGGAGCGGTTACGTTTGGCTTTGCTAGGTTGTGTTACGTTCGTCTAACGTAGCGTTGGCTTTCCCGCTGGACACTGTTATTCGGCGTATGCCTGCGCTCCACCGTGCTGTACTATATTCTTCTTGGCCCTGAGGGGCCAGCAGCAGTGGTCCCGGCACGTTAGGCCCAGTTATGCTACGTTCGGTTACGTTACGTTTGGTTAGTTTGGGACAGGATAGCTACGAGTTTTGTGCAGCGTTCTGCTGTTCTGTGGATTTCTGCGCTCTACTGTGCTGTAATATATTCCACTTGGTACTGGGGAGCCCAGTAATAGTTGTCTCGGCACGTTATATTGAGATAGTTTTGCGTTCGGTCAGGTTAGGTTATGCTATGTTAGGTCATGGTAGCTTTGGATTTCGCACTGTTCACTGCTTTTCGGCGCATTTCTGCGCTCCACTGTGCTCTATTACATTCTGCTTGGTCCTGGCGAGGCCAGCATTGCTGGTCGCGGCACGTCATTTTGTTTTATGCTACGTTTGGTTAGGTTATGCTTGTGTGCGTCAGGTTTGGATATCCTTGACTTTTCTGCTATACACAGCGATTGTATGGGTTCCAGAGCCCTACAGTCCTCTACTACGTTCTGTCCGTCTGCCTGGATCGCAGCAATAGTGGTTGCGGTACTTTTTGTTTATTTAGGCTACGTTCGTTTAGGTTACGTTGGGATGGGTTAGGTCTGGATAACACTGACC
>NW_016929871.1:2078-19214 GCF_001483705.2 Eufriesea mexicana
TAGGTATGGTTCCGTTACGTTTGGTTAGGTTAGGTTTTGTTACGTTCGGTTTGGATCGCATCGTCTTTCGTGCTGGACACTGTTGTTCGGCGGACTTCTGCGCTCTACCGCGCCCTGCTACATTCTGCTTGGCCCTTCGGAGACCAGGTATAATGATCGCCGCACGTTATGGTGAGTTATGCTACGTTTGGTTAAGTTACGTTTGGTTAGTTTGGGACGGGATAGCTTCGAGTTTTGTGCTATGCACTGCCACTTTGCGGACTTCTGCGCTCTACTGTGCTGCAATATTTTCTAATTATTCCAGGCGAGCCCAGCAATAGTTGTCTAGGCGCGTTAGGTTGAGTTAAGTTACGTTTGGTTACGGTAAGCTTTGTTACGTTCCGTTAGGACCGCTATGGCTATAATACTGTAACTTGTTATTCGTTAGATTTCTGCGTTCTATTGCGCTCTATTTTGTGCCGCTTGGCCCTGGTGAGGCCAGCAATACTGTTCGCGGCACGTTATGTTCAGTTAGACTGCGTAGGGTTAGGTTACGTTAGTTTGGGTTAGGTTGCGATATCTTCGACTTTTCTGCTATACTCTGCGATTCAGTGGATTTCTGTGCTCTACTCTCCTCTAATATGTTCTGCTCGGCTGTGTGGAGGCCAGTAATAGTGGTCGCGTCGCGTTTGATTGCGTTAGGTAATGTTAGGTTGTGTTATGGTTGGTTAGGTTGGGACATGTTAGCTTCGACTTTTGTGCTGTGCACTGCTATTCTGTTTGTTTATGCGCTCTACTTCTCTCTACTATTTTCTGCTTGGCCCCGGCGAGGCTTGCAATATTGGTCGCGGCACGTTATATTGAGTTAGGCTATGTTTGGCTATGTTTGGTTTACAAACGTGTGTTTGGTTTGGCTTCGGGTGTCCCTGCCTTTTCATCTGTACACAGCGGTTCTATGGATTTCTGAGCACTACTCTACTCTAGGGTGCTCCGTTGGCCTCCGCGTGGGCGGCGATAGTGTTTGCAGCATGCTAGGTATGTTCAGGATAGGCCGACTATGTTGCGAGTGGCTAGGTTAGGGTAGTGTTGCTTTGAGTTTTGTGTTGTAACCTGCTATTCGGTGGATTTCTGCGCTCTGCTATGCTCTACTATGTTTTTCTTGGCTTTGCGGAGGTCAGAAATAGAAGTTTCGGCACGTTAGGTTTAGTTTTTCTACGTTCGGTTATATTAGGTTGGGTCTGCTTAGGTTAGGATATGTTTGACTTTTGAGGTATACATTGCTATTTGGTGGCATCCTGCGCTCCACTGTGCTCTGCTATGCTCTGCTCGATTCTGGGGTGAAGAGCTATAGTGGTCTCGGCACGTCAGTTTGAGATATAATACGTTTTCCTGTGTTACGTTAGACTATGTTAAGTTTGGTTAAGTTAGGACAAGATAGCTGCGACTTTCGTGCTATTCACTGCTTGTCGGTGGATTTCTTCACCCTACTGTGCTCTCATACGTTCTTCCCGTCTCTGCGAATGACAGCAATGGCGGTGAAGGCACGTTATATTGAGTTATGTTACGTTTGTTTACGTCATGTTAGGTCAGGTAAGGTTAGTGTATGCTTGACTTTTTTCCTATAAACTGCTATTCGGCGGATGTCTGTACTGTACTGTGCTGTAATGTCTTCAGCTTGGCTCTAGGAATGCGAGCAATATCGATATCGACATGTTATGTTGAATTAGGATACGTTTGGTTAGGTAAAGTTAGGTCAGGTTAGGTTAGGTTGTCTTAGGCTTCTACGCATTACACTGCAATGCGGCGGTCTTTTGTGCTCTACTGTGCGCTAGTATAATCTGCTTTGCTATGCCGAGGTTACCAATAGCGGTCTAGGCACGTTAGGTTCAGCTGGCTTACGATGGGTTATGTTGTGTCTGGTCAGGTTAGGATTGAACAGCCTTGACTTTTGTGCTATACACTCCTTTTCGTTGGATTCCGCCGCCCCACTGTGATCTAGTATGTTCAGTTTGGCACAGGGAAGGTCAGCAATATCGGTCTCGGCATGTTATGTTGTGTAATGTTACGTTCGGTTAGGACATGTTTGGGTATGTTTGGTAAGGATAACATCTATCTTTATGGTATGCACTGCTGTTCGGTGGATTTCTGCGCCCTACTGTGTTCTAGTATGTTCTGCGTAGCTCTGCGGAGACCAGCAACGGTGGTCACGTTTCGTTAGGTATAGTTAGCCTATGTTTGGGTAGTTTATGTTAATTTGGGTTAGGACGGCATAGCTTCGACTTTCGTGGTGTACACTGCTAATCGGTGTATTTCCGCGCTCCACTGTGCTCTACTATGCTTTGCCCGGCCCTTGGGAGATCATAAATAGTGTTCGATGCACGATATATTTTGCTAGGCTCCGTTTGTTAATGCTAAGATGGGTTAGGCGAGGATAGGAGAGCTGCGACTTTTGCGCTGTACACCGCTATAAGGTGGATCTATAAAATCTACATTGCTTTAATATACTCTGCTTGCCTCTGGGGAGTCCAGAAATAGAGGTCGTGGCACGTTTGGTTGAGTTAGGTTACGTTCGGTTGGGTTAGGTTAGGTTAGGTTTGGCCAGGTTACCTTGACACTTGTGATATAAACAAGAACGCGGTGGATTTATGCGCTCTACTGTGTTATAGTGAACTCCTCTTGGCTCCGCGGAGGCTAGCAATAATGGTCTCTGCACTTTGGTATGAGTGGGTTTACGTTTGGTCAGTTTAAGCATGGTATGTTTCGCTAGGGTTTCTTTGACTTTTGCGCCAAACAATGCTGTTTATTCGATTTCTGCCCTCTACATTGCTCTACTATACTCTGCTCGACTCTGGGGAGCCCAGAAATCGTGGCCGCGGAACGTTAGTTTGGGTTAAGTTCCGTTTGGTTAGGTTAGGTTAAGTTATGTTTGGTTATGGTAGCTTTGACTTTCGTGCTGTGCACAGCTATTCGGGGAATTCCTGCCCCCTGCTGTAATCTAGTACGTCCTGGTATGCTCTGGGTAGGCCAGAAATGGTGGCCGTGACACGTTAGGTATAGTTACGTTACGTTTGGTTAGGTTATGTTGGCATTCGTTAGGTTTGGATATCTTTGACCTTTCTGCTACTCATTGTCACTGCGTTGATTTCTGCGCTCCACTCTCAGCTTATACGTGCTGCTTGGCGATGGGGAGGCCAGCAGTAGTGGTCTAGGCAAGTTAGGTTTTATTAGGTTACGTTTGATTATGTTACGTTTGGTAAGGATAGGATATGGTAACATGGATGATTGTGCTGTACACCGCCATTTGGAGGATTTCTGTGCGCTTCGTTTCTCTACTATGCTCTACTCGACTCTGGGGAGGTTAGCCGTGGCGGACGTGGCGCGATGGATTGTTCTAGGTTTCGTTTGGTTATGTTAGGTTAGGCTAGATTTGGTTATGTTGATATTGACCTTTATGCTTTACACTGTTATCCGGTGGATTTCTGCGCTCTGCTGTGCCCTAATACGCTCTGCTAGGCACGGGGGGGGGGCAGCAACTGTTGTCTCGGCACGCTGGGTTGGGATATGTTACGCTTGGTTATGTGACAATTGTTTACGTGAGGGTAGGATGTCTTTGTCTTTGGTGCTATACACTTCTATTCGTTGGATTACTGCGCTCTACTCTGCTCTAATATGTGCTGCTTGGATCTGGGAAGGCCAGCAGAGGTGGTGTTGGCACGTTAAAATTGGTTAGGTTACGATTGGTAACGCAAAGTTTGGTCATGTTAGGACAGGATAGCTTTGACTTTTGTGTAATACAGTACTATTCCGTGGATTCCTGCGCTCTACATTGCTCTAATATCCTCTACTTGGCCCTGGGGATTCCAGCAGTAGTATTCTTGACGCGTTAGGCTCAGTTGGGTTGCGTTAGGTTATGTTACGCTTGGTTTGGTTACGATAGTGCAGCTTAGACTTTTGTGCTATACACTGTTATTCGGTGGATTTCTGCGCTGTAGTGTGCTCCAACACCCTCTGCTTGGCGCTGTGGATGCCAGCAATGGTGGTCTCGTCACGTATGGCTGATTTACGCTTCTTTCGTCTAGGTAAGGTAATGTCACGTTGGGTTAGGCTTTTTTGAATTTTGTGCTTTGCGCTATGTTGCGGAGGAGTCCTGCCCTCTCCTGCGCTCTAGTATATTCTGCTTTGCTCTGGGGAGGTCAGCAATAATGGTCAAGGGACGTTAGGCTGTGTTAGTTTACGTTTGGTTTCATAAAGCTTCGTTATGTTAGGCTAGGATAGCTATGTCTTTTGTGCTATACACTGCTCTTCGGGGGACTTATGCACACTTCTTTTATATAACATTCCCTGCTTTGCTCTGGGAATTCCAGAAACAGCGGGCACAGCGCGGTAGTATCGATCATGTTACGTTTGTATATGTTAGGTTTGTTCTCGTTAGGTTAGGATATCTTTGACTTTCGTGCCAGACGCTGCCATTCCATGAACCCCTGCACTCTACTCTGACATAACACGCCCTACTTGGCGATGGGGAGTCGAGCAATAGTTGCCTAGGCACGATAGGTTTGGATTGATTATGTTTGGATGGGTTAGGTTAGAAGACGATAGTTTGTATTTTTTACTCTCCTGCCTTACACTCCAATGCGGCGAATTTCTGCTGCCTACTGCGCTTTAGTCTATTCTGCCTGGCTGTGGTGTGTTCTGCAACAGCGGTGTATGCACTTACGTCTGAGTTAGGTTGCGTTAGATTGTGTTACGTTCCGTTAGGTTGCGATAAGTTAGTCTAGTCTTTGAGCTGTACACTGCCCTTCGGCGGATTAATGAGCTCCACATTCCTCTACTACACTCTGCTTGCTTCCGGGGACGCCAGGAATAGTGGTTGTGGCACGTTCGGTGGAATTTGGCTAATAGGTCGAGCTAGATTACGTTTGGTTGTGTTGGGTCACGCTGGGTTAAGCTGGGGTAGCCATGACTTTTGTGCTGCACATTACAATTCTATGGGCTTCTTAGCACTATTGTGCGCTAGCGCACTCTGCTTGCTTCCGGGGACGCCAGGAATAGTGGTTGTGGCACGTTCGGTGGAATTTGGCTACTTTCGGGTATGTTAGGTTAAGTTAATTTTGGTTAGGGTGGCTTTGAGTTTGGCGCTGTACACAGATATTCGGTAGATTTCTGCGCTCTCCTGTGCGCTAGTATACCCTGCTAGGCTATGCGGAGGCCAGAAACAGTGGTCGCGCCATTTGATTTTGGGTTGGGCTACGTTTGGCTAGGTTCCGTTACTTTGGGTTAGGTTCGTGCACCTTTAGCTTTACTCCTATAAACTGCGATGCTATGGATTTCTGGGCTCTACTGTACTGTAATATATTCAGGCCGGCTCTTGGGATGCAGGCAATTGTGGACGCGGCACGTTATGCTTAGTTATGCTACATTTGGCAATGTCATGATAGCATGGGTTAGGTATGAATAGCATTGACTTTTATGCCAGATACAGATATTCGGTAGATTCCTGCTTTCTACTGTGCTCTAATCTGTGCTGCTCTGCTCTGGGGATGCCAGCAATATAGGTCTCTGTACGTTGTATTAGCTTAGATTACGCATGGTTGGGTTAGGCTATGACAGGTTGGGATAGGATATCTTTGACCTTTGAGCTGTACACAGCAATGCACGGAATTTCTGCGCTCCGCTCTGCTCTAGTATATTCCGCTTGGCACTGGGGAGGCCAGAAGTATTTTTCTCGGCACGTAAGGTTGGGTTAAGTTGTGTGTGGTTACGTTAGGATTGGTTATGTTGGGACAGGATAGCTTCGACTTTCGTGCTATTCACAGTTGTTCGGTGGATTCCTGCGGTCTACTGTGCTCTGCTATATTCTGCTTGGCCCTGGGGAGGCCAGCAATAGTGGTCATGGCACACTAGGAAGCGATGTGTTACGTTTCCTTAGTGTAGGTTAGGTAAATTTTGTTAACAATAGCTCTGATTTTCGTGTTATAAACTGCTATTCGATGGATTTCTGAGCTATACTCTATCCTACCATATTCTGCTTGGTCGTGGGGGGGCCAGCAGTAGTGGCCACGGCACGTTGTCTTGAGATAGGCTACGTTTGGATAGGTTATGCTGCCGTGGTTTATGTCCGGATAGCATTGGCTTTTCTGCTATGATCTGCGTTCCGATTTATCTATGCGCTCCACTCTCCTGTAATATGTACTGCCTGGCTCTGGCGATTCCAGCAAAAGTGGTCGCGACACGTTACGTTTAGTTAGGCTGTGTTCTGTTACGTTACGATGGTTTGGAATAGGTTTGGAGAGCTCTGTCTTTGTTGCTATGCACGGATATTCGGTTGGTTTCTGCTTTCGTCTGTGCGCTAATGTGTCCTGCTTGGCTCTGGGGAGGCCAACAATGTTGTTCTCGGTACGTTACGTTGAGTTAGACAACGTTTGTTGCGGTTAGGTTAGGCAAGTACAGGTTAGGATACCTTCGACTTTTGTGCTCTACACTGTAATGCGGAGAATTTCGGCACTCTACAGTGCTCTCGTATATTTTTCTTGGCTCTGCGGAAACCAGCAATGGTGGCCTCGGCATGCTCGTTTGAGTTAGGGTACGTCGTGATATGTTATGTTTGGATAGGTTAGGAAACCATAGCTTTTGCTTTTGTGCTATACGCAGCTGTTCCGGAAATTTCTGCCCTCTACTGTAATCTAATATGCTCTGCTTGGCTCTGGGGAGGCCAGCAAAGGTGGTCTCGGCACGTTAGTCTGTGTTATGATACGTTTGCTTGGTTCAGGAATGGTCACGAAGAGTTAGGTTATCTTCCACTTCTGTGCTGTACACTGCAATGCGGCGTAGTTCTGCGCTCTGCTGCGCCGCATAATATTCCGCTTGGCTATGAGAAGTTCAGGAATCGTGCCCTAGGCACGTTAGATTGAGTTACGTTACGTTCCGTTATGTTACGTGTGGTCAGGTTAAGACAGGGTAGGATTGTTTCTTGTGCTATACACTGCAATTCTATGGGTTTCTTTGATCTGCTCCACTCTCGCACGTTCTGCTGGCTCTTGGGAGCAGGAATAGTGGTTTTGGCTCGTTACGTTGGGTTACGTTACGCTTGGCTTCGTCACGTTTGATTAGGTTAGTTCAGATAAGCTCTGACCTTTGTACTATACGCGGCAGTTCGGTGAATTTCTTCCATCTACTGCGCTCTAATATCTCCTGTTTGGCCCTGAGGATGCCAGCAATAGTGGCATCGGCACGTTGGTTTGAGTTATGTTACGATCGGTTACGTTAACTTTGGTTAGGTTAGGATGGGGTATCTTTGACTTGTGTGCCATACATTGTTATTCTATGGACTTCTGCCCCCTACTCTCCTCTAGTATGCTCTGCTTGGCTCTGGGGAGGACAGCAGCAGACGTCCCACCACTTTTGGTTGAGTTATATTACGTTTGGCCTTGTTAGGATAGGACATCTTAGACAATTGTGATGTACACTGCTATTCCGCTGATTTCTGAGCTCTACTGTGCTCTAGTCTGTTCTGCTTGTCGCTTTGGAGGTCAGCAATAGTGGTCTCCGCTCGGTATGTTGAGTTTGGCAACGTTTGGTCGGTTTAGGTTGGTTTATGTAAGGATTGGATATCTTAGCCTCTTGCGCTGTTCACTGGTCCTCGGGGCATTTCTGACATATCCTGTGCTCTAGTATGTTCTGCTTGGCTCTGGGGAGGCCAGCAGTAGTGTCTTCTACACGTTGGCTTCAAGTCGGTTACGTTTGGTTAGGTTAGGAGAGGATAGCTTTGACTTCTGTGCTGTACACCGCTTTTCGGTGGATTCCTGCACACCACATTGCTCTAATATACTCTGCTTGGCACTGGGGATACAAGCAACAGTGTTCTCAGTCGTTAGTTTGTGTTATGTTACGTTCGGTACGTAATGTTTGGTATGGTAGTGTAGGATTGCTTTGACCTCCGTGCAATACAATGTTATTCGGTGGACTTCTGCGCTCTACTGTTCCCTACTATATCCTGCTTAGCCCAGTGGAGGCCAGCAATAATGGTCGCGGCACGTTATGTTAAGCTATGCTACACTTAGTTAGGTGAGGTTTGGTTGGGTTAGGTTCGGATTGCTCTGACTAGTCTGCTATACACAGCTATTCGATGGATTTCTACCTTATATTGTGCTCTAATATGTTCTGCCTGGGTCTGGGAAGGCAAGCATTAGCGGTCTCGTCCTGTTAGGCTGAGTTATGTCACGTTTGGTTACGTTACGTTCGGCTAGGTAAGGTCAGGATAGCTTTGACTTTTGTGCTACACACTGCTTTTGGAGGGCTTATTTGCTCTATTGTGCTCTGATACTTTCTGCTGGGCTCTGGGGTGCCAGCAATATTGGTCACGGAGCCTTAGGTTGCGTTATGGTTCGCTTGGTTAGATTTGGTTATGTCAGGTTCTGTAAAGGTAGCTGTCATTTTCGTGCTATACTCTGTTATTCGGCGGATTTCTGCGCTCTGCATTACTCTAATATACTCTGCTTGGCTCTGGGTATACAAGGAACGGTGGTCTTGGCATGCTAGGTTTAGCTATGTTACGTTTGGTTACTGTACGTTCCGTTTGGTTGGGGTATGGTAGCTTTGACATTTGCGATATACATTGCTATACGGCGGATCTCTGTGCTCTACTGTGCTCTAACGTCCCCTACTTGGATATGTTGAGGGCAGCAATAATGGTCTCGACACGTTAGGTTGAGTTCGGTTACGTTTGGTTTTCCTAGGCTGCGCTAATTTCTGTTAGGATAGCTTTGACCGTCGTGCGACACACAGCAATACGGTGGATTTTTACGTTCTACTCTTCTCTAATATGTTCTCCATGTCTCTGCGGGGGCCAGCAAAGTTGGTCTCGGCACGCTAGGTTGAGTTCGGTTACGCTTGGCTAGGTTATGTTACGTTAAGTGTGGTAAGGATGGTATTGACCACCGTGCAATGCACTGTTAATTGGTAGAATTCTGCACTCTGAAGTGCTGCATTGTATTCTGCTTAGCTCTGTGGTGGCCAGCAATAGTGGTCGCGGCGCGTTATATTGAGGAAGGCTGCTCTTGGTTAGATTATGTTAGCATGGGTTAGGCTCGGTTACCTTTGACTTCTCTGCTATAGAATGCGGTGAGATGGATTTCTGTGCTCTCGTTTCCTCTAATATGTTCTGCGCGGCTCTGGGGTGACCAGCAATAGTGGTCGTATCACGCTAGATTTAGTTATGTTACGTTTGTTTACGCCACGGTCGGATTGGTTAGGATTGGTTGGCTTTGACTTTAGTGCTGTACACCGCAGTTCGGTGGAATTCTAAGTCCTGCTGTGCTCTCGTGTGTTCTGCTTCATTCTGGGGAGGAAAGCAGTAGCGTTCTCGGCGCGTTAGCTTGAGTTCTGTTACGTTCGATTACGATCCGTTTGGTTAGGTTCGGATAGGGTAGCTGCGACTTTTATACTATACAATGCTATTCTATGTATTTCGGCGCTCTACTCTTCTCTAGTATGTTCTGATTCGCTCTGGGGATGGCTGCAATATACGTCTCCACACGTTTGTCTGTTCTAGAATACGTTTGGTTACGTTACGCTTGGTTTGGTTAGGAGATGGTAGCTTTGACTTTTGTGCCATGCACTACTACTCTATGTATTTGTGCGCTCTGCACTCCTCCAATATTTTCTGCCCGGCTCTGTGGAGGCCGGCAACTGTGGTCTCGACACGTTATGTTGTATTAGGTTACGTTTTGTTTTGCTACGGTTGGTTATGGTAGGATATGGTAGCTTTGGCTTTTGTGCTGCGCACTGCTATTCGGAGAACTACTGCGCTCTCCGTTGCTCTATTATACTCTGCTCGACTCTCGGGATGATAGCAATGGTGATCCCGGCTGTTTGCGTTGAGTTTTGCTACGTTAGGTTAGAGTATGTGAGTTTGGGTTAGGTTTGGATATCATTGACTTCTCTGCTGCAATCTTCGATTCTATGGATTTCTGCGCCCCACTCTCCTCTAATATGCTCTGCTTAGCTCTTGCAATACCAGCTATAGTGGTGGCGGAGCGTTAGGTTTTGCTAGGCTATGTTTGGTAGTGCTAAGTTTGGTTAGGTTAAGATAGGGTACATTTGACTTTTGTGCTGCAAACTGCTTTCGGTGGATTTCTCCGCTCTAATGCGCTCCAATGTGCCCAGCTTCGCCCTGAGGAGGCCAGAAATAGCGGCCCCTGCATGTCTGATTGTGTTTGGATACGTTTGGTCGGTTTATGTCGGCATGGGTAAGGTAAGGATCGCTTATATTTTTCTGCTATACACTGCGATTATATGGATTTCTGTGCCGCAGCGTCCTGTAATACGTTCTACATATCGCTGGGGAGGCCAGCAAACGTGGTTGCGGCACGTAAGGTTAAGTTACGTTAGTTTGGGTTAGGTTCGGATATAATTGACTATTCTGCTGTGCACTGCGGTTCCATGGATTGCTGGGCCCTACTCTCCCATAATATGTTCTGCATATCGCTGGGTAGGCCAGCAATAGTGGTCACAGCATGTTAGCTTGGGCTAGGCAGCGTTTGGTTGGGAAATGTTTGTCTGGGTGGGGTTCGGTCAGCTTTGACTTTCGTGTTTTATACTGTTATTCGGAGAAATTCTTCGCTCTACTCTGCTCTGCTACACTCAACTCGAATCTGGGGTGGCCAGCGATGGTGGTCGCGGCGTGTTACTTTGAGTTGTATACGTTTGGCTATGTTACGTATTGCTAGTGTAGGAAAGGATAGCTTTAACTTCTGTGCTATGCACTGCTGTTCGTTGGATTTCTACACTTTACGTTGCTCTACTATACTCCGCTCGAGCCTCGGGAGGCCAGCAATGGAGCTCGCGCCGCGTCAGGTTTGGTTTGATTACGTCTGCTTACGTTACGTTAGGTTGGGTTAGGACAGAATTGCTTTGACTCTTGCGCTATACGCTGCTATTCGATGGGCTTCTGCGCTTTATTGCGCTCTAATATATCCCGCTTGGCGCTGTGGACGCCAGCAATGGTGTTCTCGGCACGTTACGTTGAGTTAGGCTTCGTTTGGCTAGGTTAGGGTATGTCACGTTAGATTAGGACGTCTTTGACTTTTGTTCAATGCACCCCTGTACGGTGGATTTCTGTGCTCTACTGTGCTCTGGCATGTTCCGGTTATCTTTGCGGATGCGAACAATAGTGGTCTCGCCACGCTAGGCTGAGCTGTGTTACGCTTGTCTTGGCTTGCTTAAGATAGATTTGGCTAGGATGTCCATGACTTTTGTGCCTTCCCAAAATTGCGAAAGGTTTCTGCGCTCTCCTCTTCTATAGTATACTCTGCTTTGCTGTGGGGAGGTTAGCAATTGTGGTGTAGGCACGTTAGGTTGAGTTAGGCCACGCTTGGTTGTGTTAGGCTCTGCTACGTTTGGCTATGATAGCTATGACTCTTGCGCTCCACACAGCCTTCCGGTGGGCTTCTGCGCTCCAATGTGATACAATATTCCCTGCCTTTCTCTGGGAACTCCAGAAACAGTCGCGGCGGCGCGTTATGCTGTGTTCGGTTGTGTTTGGTCAGGTTAGGTTGGCATACGTTAGGTTAGGATATGTTTGACTTTCGTGCAATGCACTGCCATTCTATGGAGCTGCGCGCTCTACACTAACCTAATATGCCCTGCTTAGAGATGGGGAGCCCAGAAAAAGTTGGCTAGGCACGTTAGGTTCTGCTAGGTTACGTTTGGATGGGCCAGGTTAGGTTGGGATAGGCTATACTTCACTTTTCTGCTATACACTTCAAAGCGGCGGATTTCTGCGCTCTACTGTGCTGTAGTATATTCTGCTTGGCTCTGGGGAGGTTAGCGGCAGTGGTCTCAGCACGTTGGGTTAAGTTACTTTTCGTTTGGTTATATTACGTTAATATGTTAGGAGAGGATAGCTTTGACTTTTGTGCAATACACTGCTATTCGGTGGATCTCTGCGCCCTACTCCACTCTAATTTGTTCTGCATGGGACTAGGGAAGCCAGGAATTGCGTTATAGGCTCGCTAGGTTGAGTTAGGCTACGTTTCGTTAGGTTACGTTTGGTTAGGTCAGGATATGGTAGCATTGACTTCTGTGCTGTACACTGTTATAAGCAGGAATTCTGCACTCTACTGTGCCCTACTATACTCTGTCCGTATCTGTGCAGCCCAGGAATATTGGCCGTGGCACGTTATCCTGAGATATGGTGTGTGCGGCTATTTTAACGTTTGTTAGGTTAGGAAACGATGGCTAGTACTTTTGTGCTGTACTCTGCTGTACGACGTATCTTTGAGCTCCACTGTGCTCTAATATCTTCTGACTTGCTCTGGGGGTTCAGTAACTGTGGTCTAGGCAGGTTAGTTTGTGTCACGTTATGTCCGGTTATGTTATGTTTGGTTATGTTAGGCTATGCTAGGTCTGACTGTTGTGCTGTAGACTGCTACTCGGGAGATTTCAACGCTCCTCCTTGCTCTGCTATACCCTAATCTACTCTGGAGAGGCCAGCAACGGCGGTCGTGGCACGGTAGCTTCAGTTTGGTTACGTTTGACCAGGGTGGCTTAGACTTTTGTGCTAAAAAACTGCTACTGGGAGAATTTCTGCGCTCTACTGTCTTCTCACATGTTCCGCTCGGCCCTGTGGTGGCCATAAATAGTGTTCTCCGCTCGTTAGGTTTAGTTATTCTGCGTTTGGTAAGGTTATGGCAGGATGGCGTTGACTTGTACGCTATACAACGATATTCTGTGGATTTATGCGCTCTACGTTGCTCTAATATGCTCTACTGGGCCCTAGGTATTCCAGTAGTAGCATTACTGCCGCGTTAGGCTGAGTTGGGTTGCGTTAGGTTATGTTACGTTTGGTTTGGTTACGATAGGATAGTCTAGACGTTTTTGCTGTACAGTGCCATTCGGTGGATTTCTGCGCTTTACTGTCCTTTAATAGGCTATGCTTGGTGCCGTGGATGCCAGCAATTGTGGTCTCGGCGCGTTAGGTTGTGTTAGGCTGCGTTAGGCTAGGTTAAGCCATGTCAGGTTAGGTTAGGATATCATTGTTTTTGCGCGTTACACTTCAGGGCGGCTGGCTTCAGCGCACTCCTGTGCTCTAGTGTATACTTCTCTGTTCTGCGGAGGTCAGCAATAGTGGTGTAGACAGGTAGGATGAGTTAGGTTACGTTTGGCTATGTTACGTTTGGACAGGTTACGATTGGATATCTTCGACTTCTGCGTCATACAATGCTCTTCGGTGGGTTTCTGCGCCCTCCGTTCCTCTACTATAATCTACTCGACTCTGGTGAGAACAGAAACAGTGGTCTCGGAGCGTTAGGTCCTGCTAGGTCACGTTTGGCAAGGTAGGGTCTGTTTGTGTTACGTTAGGATATCTCTGACTTTCGTGCTATGCACAGCCATTCTGTGGACCTCTAGGCTCCACTCTCACACAATATGCCCTGCTTTGCAATGGGGAGCCCGGCAATAGTTTGCAAGGCACGTTAGGTTGGGATTGGTTACCTTTGGTTATGTTAGGTTGTGTAATGTTATGTATTCTCTTGTATCTGTTACCTTTTGCTTTGCACTTCAATTTGGTTGATTTCGGCGCCCTTCATTGCCCTACTGTACGCTGTTCGACTATGTGGAGGCCAGCAATTTCGATCGTGGTACGATAGGTTGGGATATGTTACGTTTGGTTAGGTTAGGTTATGTTATGTTTGGTTAGGGAGGCTTTGACTTATGCGTTATCCACTGCTGCTCGATGGATTTCTGCGCTGTACTGTGCTCTAACATTTTCTGCTTTGCTCTAGGGAGCCCAGGAATAAATGTCTCGGCTCGTTATGTTTGGCTATTCTACGTTTGGATAGGTTAGTCTGGGTCAGGTTAGGTTAAGGTATCTAGTCCTTTTGAGCTGTAAGCTGCTATTCGGTCGGTATGTGTGCATCGCATGGCTCTACTAGTATCTGCGTGTCCCTGGGGTGGACAGCAATGCCAGTCGCAGCACGTTTCATTGAGTCAGTGTTCGTTTGGTCAGGTTAGGCTCGGTTAAGTTTGGTTGGGATAGCTTCGGCCACTGTGCTGTATACTGCTATTCGGCAGATATCTGCGCTCTGCGTTGCTCTAGTAGCATCCGCTTGTCTCTGCGTTGGCCATCAATAGTGGTCGCGGCACGTTTGATTTAGTTTTGTTGCGTTTGGTTAGGTTAGGCTTGGTCTGGTTCGGTTAGGGTGTCGTTGACTTTTGTGCTGTACATTCCTATCTTCTGGCTTTCTGCGCTTAACTTGGCTCTACTATACCCTGCTCGACTCATGGGAGGCCAGTAATGGTGGTCTCGGCGAGCTCTGTTGAGTTATGTTGCGCTTGGCTTGGCTACGTTCCGATGGGTTAGGTTAGGATAGCTTTGAATTTTGCGCCATATACCGCTATTCTTTCAATATCTGTGCGCTGCACTGTTCTACTAGCATCTGCTAGTCTCTAGGAAGACAGCAATGGATGTCGTTGCACGTTTGACTGGGTCAGGTTGCGATTCTTTGGGTTAGCTTAGGATATGTTTGGTTGGGATTGCTATATCTTTTGAGCTATACACGGCTATTCGGTCGATATCTGCGCTCTGCGCTGGTCTGCAAGTATCCGCTTGCCTCTGGGGAGGCTAGCAATAGAGGTCGTGGCACGTAAGCTTGGATTAGATTACTTTCGGCTTGGAAAGGTTTGGTTAGGTTTGGACAGGATAGCTTTGACTTTTGTGCAATACGCTGCTATTCGGCAGACTTCTGCGCTCTACTGTGATCTAATATTCCCTGCTTTGCTCTCGAAATTCGATAAATAGTGGCCGCAGCACGTTATGTAGTGTTAGGCTAAGTTTGGTTACATTAGATTTGTTTGTGCTAGGTTAGGATGTCTCTTACTTTCGTGCTATATACTGACATTCTATGGTCCTCTGTGCTCTAGTCTCCCTTGATGTGCCCTGATTGGCGATTCGGAGTCCAGCAATAGTTATGTAGGCTCCTTAGGTTGCGTTTGGTTACGTTTGGTTAAGTTAGGCTATGTCGGGTTATGATAGGATACCCTTTGCTTTTGTGCAAATCACATTGCGGCGGATTTCTGCGCCCTCCTGTGCTCTAGCTAATTCTGCTTGGCTCTAGGGGGGTCAGCAATAGTGGTGCAGGCACGTTACGTTGTGTTACGTTACGTCCGCTGGTGTTACGTTCGGTTATGTTAGGACAGGGTTGCTCTGACTTTTGCGCTGTACACTGCTGTACGGAGGATTACTGCTATCTAATGTGCACTAATATGTTCTGCTTGGCTCTCGTGAGGCCAGCACTAGTTGTCACGGCACGCAAGGTTGAGATATGTTACGTTTGGCTTGGGTAGGTTAGGATGGGTTTGGTTAGGGTAGCTTTGACTTTTGAGATATGCACTGCTATTAGGTCGATATCTGTGTACTAGATTGTTCTACTAACATCTGCTCGTCTGTGGGGAGGTCATCAATAGTAGTCGTGTCACGGTTGGTTGTGTTATGTTACGTTCGGTTAGGTAAGGTATTGTCAGGTTTGGAGAGGATTGCTATGACTTTTGTGCTATACACAGTTATTTGGTGGATTTTTGCACCGCACTGTGATATAATATGCCCTGCAATGCTCTGGCGAGGTCAGCAATTGTGGCCTGGGTACGTTACGTTGGGTTACGTTACGTACGTTTGTGTTACGTTTCGTTAGGTTTTTCAAGGGCAGCTGCTACCTTTGTGCTGAACACTGCTATTCGGTGGATTTCTGCGCTGTAGTGTGCTCTAATACTCTCTGTTTGGCGCTGTGGATGCCAGCAATGGTGGTCGCGGCACGTATGGTTGAGTTACGCTTCATTCGCATAGGAAAGGTTATGTGCGTTTAGGTTAGGTTTTTTGTCTTTTGTGCTTTGCGCAACGTTGCGGAGGAATCCTGCCCTCTTCTGTGCTCTCGTACATTCAGCTTTGCTCTGGGGAGGTCAGTAATAGTGGTCTAGGCACGTTAATTTGTGTTAGGCTACATTCGGTTGTAATAAGCTTTGTTATGTTAGCCTAGGACAGCTATGACTTTTGTGCTATACACTGTTCTTCGGAGGACTTCTGCACACTTCTGTTGTATAATATTCCCTGCCTTGCTCTCGGAATTCCAGAAACAGCGGGCGCAGCACGTTAGTTTCGGTTTGGTTACGTTTTTATATGTTAAGTTTGTTCCAGTTAGGTTAGGATATCTTTGACTTTCGTGCCAGGCACTGCCATTCCATGGTGCCCTGCGCTCTACTCAGACCTAACATGCACTGCTTGGCGATGGGGTATCCAGCAATAGTTGACTAGGCACGATAGGTTAGGCTTGATTACGTAGGGATGGGATACGATAGGAGTGGTTGGGTTGTATCTCTTACTCTTCTGCCTTACGCTTCAATGCGGCGAATTTCCGCGGTCTACTGTGCTCTAGCCCATTCTGTCTGGCTCTGGGGAGGTCAGCAATAGCGGTGTAGGCACGTGTCTGGGTTATGTTGCGTTTGATTGTGTTACGATCCGTTAGGTTCAGATAGGGTAGTCCAGACTTTGTGCTGTACACAGCCCTTCGGTGGATTACGGCGCTATACATTCCTCTACTATACTCTGCGTATTCGGTGGATTTCTGCGCTCTTCATTGCTCTGCTATACTCTGCTAGACTATGAGGAGACCAGTAATAGTGGTCTAGGCACATAAGGTCGCGTTAGGCTACGTCTGGTATCAATATGGATCTAAGCTTGTTAGGTTCAGCTCGATTACGTTTGCTTAGGTATGTTTACGCTAAGTTCGATATGGATAGCATTGCCTTTTGTGCTGTACGCAGTTTTTCGGTGGATTTCTGCGCTATATTGTTCCTTAGTACGTGCTACTTGGATCTCGGGCGGCCAGCGATAGTGGTCTCGGCACATTATGTGTATATACGCCGCGTTCAGTAAGTTTAGGTTAGTTCAGTTATGGTTTCCATATCTCTGACTTTTTACCGTAGTCCGCAATGCGGCGGGTTCCTGCGCTCTACTCTCCTCTTTTGTATTCTGCTTGCCACTAGGAGGCCAATAATGGTTGTCTCGAGACATCATGTGGAATTTGGATATGTTTGTCTACGGTCCGGTTGGCTAGGTTAGGATAGGGTAGCATTGACTTTTTCGCCAGGCACTGCTCATCAGGGCAT
>NW_016929871.1:19823-24689 GCF_001483705.2 Eufriesea mexicana
GATAGCTCAGACATTTGTGCTATACACTGCTCTTCGGTGGATTTCTTAGCTACACATTGCCCTATTATAATCTGCCCGACTACCGGGAAGCTAGCAATAGTATTCGCGGCACGTCGTGTTTAGTTATGCTTCGTTTGGCTACGTAACGTTAGTTTGGGTAAGGTCCGGATAGCCTTGGCTTTCGTGGTATACAGCGTTATACGGTGGCTTTCTGGGTTCTTCAGTGCTCTACTCGACCCTGCCCGACTCTGGCAATGCTAGCAATACCGGTTGCGGCGCGGTAGGTTGAGGTATGTTACGTTCTGTAACGTTATGATTGGTTAGGTTAAGAGAGGTTATCTCCACCTTTTCTGCTGCACACAGCTGTTTGGCGGAATTCAGCGCTCTACTCTGCTAGAATAATTTCAGCTTCGCTCTGGGAAGGCAAGCAATGGTAGCCTCGGCACGCTGTGTTGCGTTAGGCTGCGATTGGTTAGGTTAGGCTATGCCAGTCTGTGTTGGGGTATCTCTGACTTTTCTACTTTACACTGTAATACGTCGGAAATCTGCGCTCTACTGCGCCCTAGTATATTGTGCTTGGCCCTGGGAAGTCCAGCAATATTGGTCTCATCGATGTAGGTTGCGATACACTACGTTCGGGTAGGTTAGGTTAGGACAGGTTGGGTTAGGGTCTCCTCGACTTTTGCGCTATTCACTTCAATGCCGTTGACTTCTGCGCACTACTGTGCTCCAGTACAATCCCCTTGTCTCTGTGAAGGCCAGCAATAGTGGTCTCGTCATGTTAGGTATAGCTGAGTCACGTTAGGATGCGTTACGTTTGGCTAGGTTGGGATAGGCTACTTCGGCTCTTATGCTGTACACTGCTATTCGATGCATTTCTGCCCTGTACATAGCTCTACTATTCTCTGCTCCGCTCTGGAAGGCGAGCAATATTGGTCACGTCACGTCATGATCAGTTATACTATGTTCGGATAGGTTAGGTAAGGACAGGTTACGTCTGAGTGTGTTTGCCTTTTGTGCTATACATTGCAATGCGACCGATTTCTGCGCCCTGCTATGCTATAGTATACGCAGATCGCACCTGGATAGGCCAGCAGCAGCTCTCTCGGCTCGTTAGGTTGAGATATACTACGTTTGGATTTGCTTCGTTTGGTGAGATAAGGGTACGATGGTATAGACTTTTGTGCTATACACAGCTATCTGCAAACTGCTGCTCTCTACTGTGCTCTAATGTGCTCTGCTTGGCTCTGCGGTGGCCAGTGATAGTGGTCATGGCACGTTAGTTTGAGTTAGGTTACGTATGGTTTGGTTAGGTTTGGAAGGCTTGGTTTGGGATTCTTTGCTTTTGTGCTATACACTGCTATTCGGTGCATTTACGCGCTCTACGTTGCTCCGCTATACCCTACCTGACACTCGGGAGGCCGGCAATAGTGGTCGCGGCGCGCTAGGTTCGGTTAGGTTACGCTTGGTGAGTTTGGGTTAGGATAAGTTTGGTCAGGTTCGCTTCGACTTTCGTGTTATAGACTGTCATTCGGTGTATACCATGCCCTCTTCTGTGCTCTACTCTATTCTGCTTGGACCTATGGAGGCCAGCAATAATGGTCGCGGCACGTTATGTTGAGATTTCTGTGCAGGGTAGGATATGATAGTTTGGGTTAGATCTGGGTGTCTTTGACCGTTCTGCCGTACACGACGATTGCATGGATTTTAGCGCCCTACTCTCCTCTAGCATGTTATGCTTGGCCCTGTGGTAGCCAGCAATAGCGGTCGTGGCACGAAAGCTGGAGGTAAGTTACGTTCGGCTAATTTAGTTTCGGATAGGTTAGGGGAGGAGAGCTTCTACTTTTTTGCTATACTCAGCTATTCGGCGGATTTCTGCACTCTACTGTGATCTAGTATATTCTGGTTGGCTCTGTGGAATTCAGCAATAGTGGTCTAAGCACGTTAGATCTGGTTAGGATACGTTTGGGTATGTCTTATATGACTGGGCTAGGCCAGGATAGATACGACATTTGTGTTATACACTGCTATTCGGTGGACTCCTGCGCCCTGCTGCTCTTTAGTATACTCTACTTGGCCCTGGGGTAGCCAGCAATTGTGGTTTCGACACGTCAGATTGAGTTAGCCAACGTTTGGTTGGGCCATGTTAGTTTGGGTTAGCAATGTATTGCTTTGACTTTCGCGGTGTACGCTACTACTCGTTGGACTTCTGCGCTCTACCGTGCTCCGGTACGTACAGCTTTGCACTGAGGAGGCCAGCAATAGCGGTTTAGGCATGAAAAGCACGATTATTTTGCGCTTGGTTGTGTTACGCTTGGTTAGGATAGGGAATGATAGCATTGACTTTTGCGCTATACACTGCTATTCGGGGGTTCCTGCGTTCTACATTGCTCTACTATACACTGCCCGACCCTGGTGCGGCCAGCAATAGTGGTCGTGGCACGAAAGCTTGGGTTAGGGTGCGTTCGGCCATGTTACGTTAGGTCAGGCTTGGGGAGTACTGCTTTGACTTTCGTTGTATACACTGCTATTCGATGGATTTCTTCACTATACTGGGATCTAATATACTTTGCTTAGCTCTAGGGTGGCATGAAATAGGGGCCGCGGTGCGATAGGCACAGTTAGGCTACGTTTGGTTAGGTTATGTTTGTCTGGTTAGGTTAGGTTTATTTTTCTGGTTTATGCCAGGATATCTTCGACTTCTGCGCTATACGCTGAAAGTAGGCAGATGCCTGTAACCTACTGTGCTCTAGTATATTCTGGGATGGTCAACAATAGCGTTTCTGGTCGGTTAGGTGGAGTTAGGCTACGCTTGGTTATGCTATGATTGGGTAGGTTAGAATATTACAGCGTTGACTTTTGCGCTATACACTTATATGCGGTGGACTTCTGCGCTGTACTGTGCTCCAGTATATTCTGCTTGGCTCTGTGGAGGCCAGAAGTAATTGTTGCGGGACGTTAAGTTGTGTTAGGTTACGCTTTGTTGTGTTACTTTTAGCTACGTTATGGTAGGATAGCTTTGGCTACTGTGCTATATAGTGCATTGCGGCCGATATCAGCGTTCTACTCTGCGCTAGTTTATAGTGCATGGCGCTGGTGGGCCTGCAATAGCGGTCGCGGCACTTTATGTTGCGTCAGGATACGCTTGGTTAGGTTAAGTTAGGAAATGTCGGGCTATGTTATCTTTGACTTTTGAGCTATACAATCCAATGCGGTGTATTTCTGCGTTCTGCTGTGCTCTAATATGTTCTTCTTGGCTCTGGAGTGGCCAGAGGTAATGGTCGCGGTACGTTACGTTGAGTTATGTTACGTATACTTATGTCACTTTCGGTTAGGTTAAGATAAGATAGAATAGACTTTTGTGCTACACACTGCTTTTCGCTGGGTTTCTGCTTTCTACTGTGCTCTAACATATTCTGCCTTGCTTTGCGGAGGCCGGCAAAGATGGTCTCGTCACGCCATGTGTTACGCTACGTTTGGATTGGATAGGCTAGGTCACGTTAGGTCAGGGCATGTGTGACTTTTGTGCTATACTCTGCAATGCGGTGATTTCTGCCCTCTGCTTTACTGTAGTACATTCTGCGTAGCCCTGGGCATGCCAGCAATAGTGGTATCGGCAAGTCAGGTTGAGTCATGTGTTGCTTGGTTAGGTTAGGTTTGGGTTAGCTCGGTCAGGTTATGTTCGTCTTTCGTGCTACACACTGCTATCCGCAGGATGTATGCGCTCGACTGTGCTCTACTATATTGTGCTTGGCCCAGCGTAGGACAGCAATAGAGGTCACGGCAAGTTATGTTGGGATGGGCTACGCTTGGTTGCGTTACGTTATCATGGTTTAGGTACGGATAGCTACGACTTTTGTGCTATACACTGCTCTTCGGTGGATTTCTTCTCTCTAGTGTGCTCTACAATGTTCTGCTTGTCTCTGGGGCAGGCCAGCAGTAGTGGTCTCGTCATGTTATGCTTAGGTACGTAACGTTCGCGTATGTCACGATTGGTTATGTTAGGATAGGTTACTTCGACTTTCGTGCTGTACACTGCAATTCGTTGGATTTCTGGGCTCTAATGTGCTCTAATATGCTCTGCTTGGCTCCTCGCAGGCCGTAAATAGTGGTTGCGTCTCCTTATGTTGAGTTAGGCTACGTTCGATTAGGTTTGGTTAGGTCAGGTTTGGTAATGCTATGTTTGACTTTTGTGATGTACACTGCATTACGGCGGACTTATGTAGTCCACTTTGATATAGTATATTCTGCTTGGCTCTGGGGAGGCCAACAATTGCAGTCACGGCACGTTTGGTTTAGTTAGGTAACGTTTGGATTAGTTAGGTAACGTTTGGTTACGATAGGTTTGGACACATTAGGTTAGGATACCTTCGGCTTTTGTGCTATTCACTAGTTTACGTGGGAATTCTCCGGTCTGCTGTGATTTAGTATATTCTACTTGGCTCTGGGGAGGCCGGAAATTGTGGTCACGCTACGTTACCTTGTGTTAGGCTACGTTACGTTGTGTTACGTTTGGCAATGTTAGGACAGGGTGACCTTGACTTTGTGCTATACACTACAGTGCGGCGGATATCTGCTCTCTACTGTGCTCTAGTATATACCGCTTCGCTCTGTGGGGCTTGCACTAGTCGACGCGGCACGTTATGTTGTGTTAGAATACGATTGGTTAGGTTAAGTTAGGCCTTGTTGGGATAGGATATCATTGTCTATTGTGCTATACAAGGCAATACGGAGAATTTCTGCGCTCTACTGTGTTCTACAATACTCTGCTCGGCTCTGAGGAGGCGAGAAATGGTAGCTGTGGCTCGTTAGGTTGAGTTATGTTACGATTGGTTTGGTTAGCTTAGGGTATGTTTGGTTCGGATA
>NW_016929872.1:0-2493 GCF_001483705.2 Eufriesea mexicana
TACATACATCCATAGATACATCCGTAAATGCATCCATACACACATCCATGCATGGATCCATCTGTTGATCCATTCATACATCCATACACCCGTACATCCATAAGTTCGTACATCCACACGTCCATACAACCATACATCCATACATCCGTAAATGCAAACATCAATACATACTTTCATCCATACATTCATATATACACAAATCCATACATGCATACATACATTCATCCATACCTCCATACATCCATCCATCCACACTTCCATCCATACATACGTCCATACATTCATGCATCCATACATCCATAAGTCCTTCCATCCGCACCTCCATCCATCCATACATCCATCAATCCATACATCCATACATATATACATCCATCCATTCACACATCCATAAGAACATACATCCTTACGTCCATCTTTCCATCCATCCATCCATCCATACATCCGACCGTCCATACATCCACCCATCCATACATCCATCGAACCATACATCCATCCGTCCATACAAGCATCCTTCCATAAGCCCATCGATAGATACATCTATACATCAACACATCCATCCATCCATTCATTCATACATACACACATCCATAAATCCATCCATCCATACATCCATACAACCATACATACATCCATACATATATCCATACATACATCCATCCATCCATCCATCCATACATCCATCCATACATCCATACATCCATACATCCATCCGTCCATTCATAAATCCATACATCCGTACATCCGTAAATTCGTACATCCATATGTCCATACATCCATGTATCCATACATCCATACATGCATACATCCATACTTTCTTACAACCATTCATTCATACATACATACATCCATACACGCATACTTCCATACATCCATACAGCCTTACATAATACATACATACATCCATCCATACATCCATACATTTATACATCCATACATCCACAATTCCATCCACCATACCTCCATCCATCCATACGTGCTTCATTCCATACACCAATACCTATATACATCCATACATACATACATCCAGACATCCATCCATACATACATCCACCAATCCATACATCAATCCATTCAAACATCCATTCATCCGCACATCCATTCATCCGTACATCCGTCCATCCATACCTCAATCCATCCATACAACCACCCAACCCTACGGCCATCAATCCATACATTCATCCTTCCATACATCAACCCTGCCATACAACCACCCATCCATACTTCCATCGATACATACATCTAACATCCCAACCATCCATCCATCCATACATACATACATGCACACAGCCATACATCCATAAATCCTTCCATTCGTACGTCTATCATTCGATGCATCCATCCATCCATACAACCATACATACATCCATACATACATCGATTCATGCATCCATACAGCCATCCATCCTTACATCCATCCCCTCATACATCCAGCCGTCCATACATCCATACATATATAGATCCAAACATCCATTCATCCGTACACCCATACCTTCGTACATTCACACATACATTCATCCATACATCCATACATCCATCCACCCATACATACATCCATACAAGCGTACATCCATAAATTCGTACATCCATACGTCCATACATCCATACATCCATACATGCATACATCCAAACATTCTTCCATCCATACATTCATATGTACATTCACACATACATGCATACATACATACATCCATACATCCATACATCCATCCATCCACATATCCATCTATTCATACATTCATACACTCATGCTTCCGTACATCCATAAGTCCATCCACCCGCACATCCATCCATCCATACATCCCTCAATCTACACATCCATACATACATCCATCAATCCATACACCCATACATATATACATCCATACATACATACACCCATACATCCATCCATACATACATCCAACAATCCATACCTCAATCCATCCATACATCCATTCATCCGTATATCCGTCCATCCATACCACAATCCATCCATACAACCATCCATCCTTTCGGCCATCAATCCATACATTCATCCATCCATACGCCCATCTTTCCATACATCCATCCAGCCAAACAACCACCCATCCATACGCCCATCGATACATACATATATCTACGCATACATCCATCCATCCATATATTCATACATCCACACATCCATAAATCCAGATTTCCGTACATCCGTCTATCCATACCTCAATCCATCCATACATCCATACATCCATACATGCATACATCCACACATACTTACATCCATACATCCATGCATACCACCGTACACTCATCCATACATTCATTTATAGATACATCCGTAAATGCATCCATACACACATCCATGCATGCATCCATCCATTCATCCATTCTCACATTCATACATACATCCATACCTCCATCCATGCATACATACATCCGTACACCCGTACATCCATAAGTACGTACATCCATACGTCCAATCAACCATACATCCATACATCCGTACATGCATACATCCATACATTCTTACATCCATAC
>NW_016929873.1:0-225 GCF_001483705.2 Eufriesea mexicana
GTCAGGTCAAGTTAGATCAGGTCATGTCATGTCAGGTCAGGTCAGATAAGGTAAGGTCAGGTCGGGCCTGGTCAAGTCAGGTCAGTCAGGTCAGGTTAGGTCAGTCAGGACAGGTCAGGTCAGGTAAGGCCGATTAAAGTCAGGACAGGTGAGGTCAGGTCCGGTCAGATGCTGTCAGTTCAGGTCAGGCCAGGCCAGGCCAGATCATATATGATCAGGTCAGGT
>NW_016929874.1:0-892 GCF_001483705.2 Eufriesea mexicana
GATGTACGTATGGATGGATTGAGTTATGGATGGTGGGATGTACGGAAGAATGGATTAATGGATGGATTAAGGTATGGATGTATGTATGGATGGATGGATGGATGGATGGATAGATCTATTGATGTATGTATGGATGTATGGATGGATGGATGTTGTGGTGGATGGATGCATGGATGGAGAGATGTATGGTTCGATGGACGTATGGATCGGACGATGTGTGGATGGGTGAGTGTATCGAAGGGTGGACGTATGTATGGATGGATGTGCGGATGGACGGATGTATGGATGTATGAATGTATGGATGGATGGATCTATGATTGGATGGATTTATGGATTTGTGGATTTATGGATGGGTGGATGGATGGACGTTTGTACGGATGTGTGCAAAGATTTCTGTGTGGATGTATGCATGTATGGATGTATGTTTGTATGGATGAACGAATGTATGGATGTACGAATGTATGCATGTACGGATGTATGGATGTATGGATGTATATCAGTATGGATGTATGGATGGCTGGATGTATCAGTGGATGGATTTATAGTTGGATGTATGCATGGATGTACGTATGGATGTATGTATGGATATATGTATGGTTGTATGGATGTATGGATGGATGGATTTATGGATGTGTGGCTGTATTAACGTATGGATGGGTGGATGTATGGATGGATAGACGTATGGATCGTTGCGTGTATGAATGGGTACATGTATGGATGGATGGATGTATGTTTCGATGGATGTATGGATGTGTGTATGTATGGATGGATGGATGTATGTAAAGGTGGATGTAAAAAAGGTGGATGTATGGGTGGATGTATGTATGGGTGAATGGTTGGATGGATGGATGGATGTACGGATGGATTGAGGAATGGATGAACGGATTTACGG
>NW_016929875.1:0-246 GCF_001483705.2 Eufriesea mexicana
GATCTTCATGTACGTCACTCTGAGTGAAGGGGTTCCTTTACTACTATTTTCGGTAGAGAGACGCTTTCTTCTTTTGAAGGAAACCGAACAGCGGACCGAGAAAACGCTCTTGGTCCTATTTAACAAATCAGGGCACCGTTAGCCCCTTACCGAATTCCCAATTTTCCTCAGTTCGATCACCCGGAAAATCGAGGAGTCAGTCGTTCTTATGTCTTTCAGTTCCCACGTTGTCTGACTATCTAGCAT
>NW_016929876.1:0-262 GCF_001483705.2 Eufriesea mexicana
TTTATTGGCATGCTATAGCCATTGCAATGCTAGACAATCTTACTGGAAAATTCAATTTTATGTTCATTTTCGTCTATTATCGTGGTGAGCTAGGTTTCTTGCATAAATAAGGAGGAAGGATCCTATTGGCATGCAATAGCCATTGCAATGCTATAGAATCTGACTGGAAAGTTCAGTCTTATAGACATTTTCTACTAACAACGGGGTGAGCGAATTTGTTTGCATAAATAAGGAGGCAAGGTTCTATTGGCATGCTATAGCC
>NW_016929877.1:0-568 GCF_001483705.2 Eufriesea mexicana
TGGCTCTGACTTTTGTGTTATACACAGCTATTCGGTTGATTCCTGCGCTCTACTGTGATATAGCATGTCCTACTATGCTCTGGGTAGACCAGAAATAGCGGTCTAGGCAAATTACATTTAGTTATTGTACGTTTGGTTAGGTTAGGTTTAGTTAGGTTGGGTTAGGGTGTCTCTGACTCCTGTGCCATACGCTACTATATGGTGGAGTTATGTGCTCTACAGTGGTCTACAATATTCTGCTTTTCTCTGGGAACGCCAGCTGTAGTGGTCGCGGCACGTTTGGTTGTGTTATGTTACGCTTGGTTAGGTTAGGTTAGGATGTGTATGGTTAGGATAACTCCGACTTTTGCTGTACAAATTGCAATACAAATTGCAATACGTCCGGCTTCGACGCTCTACTGTGCTCGAATATGCTCTGCGTGCTCTGGGAAGGCCAGCAACAGTGGTCTCGGCAAGACGCTCTACTGTGCTCGAATATGCTCTGCGTGCTCTGGGAAGGCCAGCTACAGTGGTCTCGGCACGTTAGGATAAGATATATTACGTTTGTTTATATTACGTTTGGATACGT
>NW_016929878.1:0-439 GCF_001483705.2 Eufriesea mexicana
CTAACCTAACCAGACGAAGCATAACTCAAGCTTACGAGGCCCGACCATTACTGCTGGCGTCCCCAGAGGCAAACGGAGTATGATAAAGCACAGTAGTGCATAGGAGTCCATAGAATATCTGTGTCGAGCGCAAAAGTTGAAGATACCCTAAGCTAGCCCACCTTAAACTAACATAACCCATCGTAATCAAAATCAACATATTGTGCCGGGACCGGTATTTTTGGACTCCACATTGTCAAGCTGAGCATATTAGCGAAGTGTGAGGAGCAGAAATCCATAGAATCGCAGTCTGTAGCAGAATAGTCGAAGCTATCCAAGCCTAACCTAAGCCAACCAAACCAAACGTATCCTAACTCAACCTAACGTGCCGAGACCTCCATTGCTGGCTAGCCCAGAGCCCAGCAGAACATACTAGAGCAGAGTAGTGTACAGCGCAAAA
>NW_016929879.1:0-992 GCF_001483705.2 Eufriesea mexicana
AGTATGCCCTGCTAGGCACTGGGGAGGGCAACAATAGCGGTCTCGGCACGTTTAGATGGGTCAAGCTATATTTGGCTTTGTTCTGTTGATTTGGTTTAGGCATGGGTAGCTTTGACTTTTCTGATATACACTGCGATTATATGGATTTCTGCGCTCTACTCTCCACTAACGTATTCCGCTTGTCTATGGGGAGGCCAGCAATAGTGGTAGCAGCACGTAATAGTTTGCTATTAGGTGGACCCCTGCGCCCCACAGTGCTCTAATATTTTCAGCTTGGCTCCGGGAAGGCCGGCAATGCTGGTCTCGGCCCGTTATGTGTGTGTGGCTACGTTCGGTTAGGTTGGGTTAGGCAAATTTTGGTCAGTAATGGTTTAACTTTTGTGCTGTACACAGCTATACGGTGGATTTCTGCGTTTCGCTTGGCTCCAGTATGCCCTGCTTGGCTCTAGAGAGGGCAGCAATTGCGTTCTCGGCACGCTTGGTTCATCTACGCTATGCTCGTTTATGTTACGATTCGTTATTTTAGAAGAGGATAGCGTTGACTTTAGTGCCGTAGTCTGCTGTTAGGTGGACGTCGGTGCCATAAAGTGCGCAAATGCTATCAGCTTGGCTCAAGTAAGGCCAGCAATAGTGGCCGCTGTACATTGCGTTGAGTGACGTTACGTTCGGTTAGGTTGGGTCAGGATATGTTTGGTCAGGGTAGCACTAACTTATGTGCAGTACACGGCTATTCGGTGGTTTAGACGTTACGTTCGGTTAGGTTGGGTCAGGATATGTTTGGTCAGGGTAGCTCTAACTTATGTGCAGTACACGGCTATTCGGTGGTTTTGTGCGCTCTATTGTGCCCTAATATGCCCTGTTTGGCTCTGTGAACGTCAACTATGTCGATCTCTGCATGGTAGGTGAGTTATTATACGTTTGGTTATGACCTGTTGGTTTGGGTTTGGTTTGGGTAACTTGGACATTTCTGATGTACACTGCGATTCTATGGA
>NW_016929880.1:0-266 GCF_001483705.2 Eufriesea mexicana
TGAGACAGGCTTCGTTCGCTTATGTTACGTTAGCTTTGGTTGTGTTTGGATAGCTTCGGCCTTCCTGCCATACGCTGCGATTCTATGGATTCCTGCACTCTACTCTCCTCGAATATGCTTCGCTAGACCCGTGGAGGCAAGCAACACTATTCGCGACACTTTAGATTGCGTTATGTTACGTTTGGTTAGGTTACGCTAGTATTGGTTTGGTCATGGTAACCTTGATTTTTGTGCTACTCGGTGCAATGCGGTCTGTTTCTGCGATC
>NW_016929881.1:0-914 GCF_001483705.2 Eufriesea mexicana
TAACATGACCAAACTTTGCGTTACCAATCGTAACCTAACCAATTTTAACGTGCCAACACCACCTCTGCTGGCCTTCCCAGATCCAAGCAGCACATATTAGAGCAGAGTAGAGCGCAGTAATCCAACGAATAGAAGTGTATAGCACCAAAGACAAAGACATCCTACCCTCACGTAAACAATTGTCACATAACCAAGCGTAACATATCCCAACCCAGCGTGCCGAGACAACAGTTGCTGCCCCCCCCCCTGCCTAGCAGAGCGTATTAGGGCACAGCAGAGCGCAGAAATCCACCGGATAACAGTGTAAAGCATAAAGGTCAATATCAACATAACCAAATCTAGCCTAACCTAACATAACCAAACGAAACCTAGAACAATCTATCGCGCCACGTCCGCCACGGCTAACCTCCCCAGAGTCGAGTAGAGCATAGTAGTGAAACGAAGCGCACAGAAATCCTCCAAATGGCGGTGTACAGCACAATCATCCATGTTGCCCTATCCTATCCTTACCAAACGTAACATAATCAAACGTAACCTAATAAAACCTAACTTGCCTAGACCACTACTGCTGGCCTCCCCATCGCCAAGCAGCACGTATAAGCTGAGAGTGGAGCGCAGAAATCAACGCAGTGACAATGAGTAGCAGAAAGGTCAAAGATATCCAAACCTAACGAATGCCAACATAACCTAACCAAACGTAACGTAACTATACCTAACGTGTCACGGCCACCATTTCTGGCCTACCCAGAGCATACCAGGACGTACTAGATTACAGCAGGGGGCAGGAATTCCCCGAATAGCTGTGCACAGCACGAAAGTCAAAGCTACCATAACCAAACATAACTTAACCTAACCTAACCAAACGGAAATTAACCCAAACTAACGTTCCGCGGCCACGATTTCTGGGCTCCCCA
>NW_016929882.1:0-818 GCF_001483705.2 Eufriesea mexicana
TCCAGACTGAACTTGGACCCACCTAACCCAACCAAACGTGGTGTAACTCAACATAATCTGACGAGAACAATATTACTGGTCTCGTTGGGTCAAGCAGTGCTGATTAGAGCACATTAGATGGCAGAGATCCACGGAAGTGCAGTGAATATGTCAAGAGTCACAGTAGCCTATCTTAACCTAGCCAAACGTAAGAAATCCAAAGGCAGCCAAACTCAACCTAACACGGCCAGACCACTATTACCTGTCCCCAGAGAGACAAAAAGATTGCTCCAATGCACAGTATAGCGGAACAATCCACTACATTGCAGTGCATAGCACAAAAGCAGTAGATATCTTAGCATAACCTGAGCAAACGTAGCATAGCTCAACATAACGCGCCGGGACCGCTGCTGCCGGTATCGTAGAGCCAAGCAGAATACAGTAGAGCACAGTAGATCACAGAAATACACTGAATAACAGTGTATAGCACGATAGCCGAGGCTATACTTACCACACTTAGCCCATCATAACCCAACCTAACATAACATAACTCAAACCCACGTGCCACGACAACTACTGCCTGCCTCCCCAGAGTCGAGCAGAGCATAGTAAAGCAATGTAGGGCGCATAAATCCACCGAATTGCAGCCTACAGTACAAAAGTCAAAGAAACCCTGACAGAGCATTCCTAACCTAACCTAACGGAACGTAAACTAACGCAACCTAACGTGCCGAGACCACTATTACTGCCACGCAGAGCATATTATAGCACATTACGGCGCGGAAACCCACGGAATAGCGGTGTACAGCAAAAAAGACAAAGTAGCGCATCCTAACCAA
>NW_016929883.1:0-1167 GCF_001483705.2 Eufriesea mexicana
ACATCCATCCATACATCCTGCCATCCACACATACATCCACCCATACATCCACCCATCCATACAACCTCGCATCTATACATGCATACATACATACGTCCATACGTATATAAATCCGTAAATCCATTCATCCGTGCATCCATACTTTCGTACATCAATCCATCCATACATCCATCCACCCATACAACCGTTCATCCATACATACATCCATCAATACATCCACCTTGACATCCATCCATCCATTCATATATCCACCCATCCATACATCCATCGAACCATTCAAACATCAATCCATACAAGCACCCATCCATACATCCATCGATCCATTCATTTATCCACCCATACATCCATCCATTCATACATCCATACATCCACACATCCATAAATCCATCCATCCAAACATCCATCCAACCATACATACACCCATACATACATCCATATATACATCCATACATCCATCCATCCATACATCCATCCAATCATTCATCCATCCAATCCTATATTCATGTATACATACATCAACACATATATACATACATACACAAATACATTCCTCCATACATACTTCCATACACACATCCATACATACATAGACCCATACATCCATACATACACCAATACACACATCCAAACATACATCCATGGATATATCCATACACGCATCCGCACATACATACATATATCCATCCATACATGCATCCGTACATACGACATTCAAACCATCCATGCATCCGTTGCTCCATCCATCCTTTCACCCGCTCTTCAGTTCATCCACCCATCCATTCATCCACCCGCTCATCCATACAGACATACATCTACCTTCCCATACATCCATCCATCCATACATCAACCCATCCATTCATTAACCGTTCCAAATATCCATCCATCCATACATCGATCCACCAATCCATCCATCCATCAATACATACATACATACATCAATACATACATCCATACATAAAATCATATATTAACAATCCATCCACCCATCAATACATACATCCATACATAAAATCATATATTCATTCACACATACACCCATACATTCATCCTTAGATACATTCACACATACATCCATAAATACATCCAAAAAAACAACCACACATTCATCCATGCATACATCCGTACATACATCCATACATACATCCATGCATACATCCATACATACAT
>NW_016929884.1:0-554 GCF_001483705.2 Eufriesea mexicana
GGTTGGCTCGGCTACTTTGGGACACGTTTTGTCAGCATAGCTTTGCCTCTTGTCCCATACACTGCTATTCTGTCGATATCTGCGTTCTGCATTGCTGCACTAGCATCTGCTTGCCCCTGGGGAGGCAAGGAATGGTGATAGTGGCACGTTCGCATTAGCTAGGATACGTTTGGTTAGGATGGCCTTGACTTTCGTGCTATATACTGCTTTTCGGACTATTTCAGCGTTCTATATTTCACTGCTATACTCTGCTTAGCTCTAGTGTGGCCAGAGAACTGCCATACTCTGCTTAGCTCTAGTGTGGCCAGAGATAACGGTCGTGGCACATCAATTTGGGTTTCCTTACATCCACTTATGTTTTGCTTTGTTAGATTAGGGTAGCATAGCTTTGACTTCTGTGGTTTACACAGCTGCTCGTTGTACTTCTGCGCTCCACTGTGCTCTAACACGCTCAGATTGGCCCTGGAGAGGCCAGCAATTGTGGTCTCGCTACGATAGGTTTTGTAGGTCCGCTCTCGGCTATGTTATGTTTGGTTAGGTTTAGTCAGGATTGC
>NW_016929885.1:0-832 GCF_001483705.2 Eufriesea mexicana
GGAGCACCACACAGTCATGCATAGTTTAACTCATGCTAAAGTGTCGATACTACTATTGCTGCCTTCCCTAGAGCCATACAGGTCATACTAGAGCACTGTAGAGCCCAAAAATCTAGACAATAGCAGTGTACAGCTCAAAATTTGAAATGTCATAACCAACCTTGACACAACCCAACCTAACCGAACGTAACCCGAGTCAACATAACGTACAGAGACCACTGTCGCTGTCCTTCCCAGAGCCAAGCTGAAAATATTAGAGCACTGCCGGGCACAGAAATCCACATAATAGCAGGCTATGTCACTAAAGTCGAAGCTACCAACTCCATACGTAACCAATGGTAATATATCCGAGCGTAACCTAACTCAATATATCGCGCCGCGACAGCCACTGCTGGCCTCCCCAGGGCCAAGCAGAACACACTAGTGGAGAGTAAAGTAGAATGCAGAAATTCGTAGAATCGCAGTGTATATAAGAAAAGCGAAAGCTACACAAACCTAACCCAAACCAACAGGACATAGCCGAACATAGCCTACCTCAACCTAGCGTGCCGAGAGGGGCATTGCTGCCCGCCCCCACAGTGCCATGTAGGACATACTAGAGCACAGTGGAGCGCAGGAATCCACCGATTATCAGTGTACAGGACAAGAGATGTAGCTATCCTAACAAACATAGCTTAACCCAACCTAACCGAACGTTACGTGTCTCAATGCAACGTGCCGAGATAACTATTGCTTGCCTCCCCACAGCCACGCAGAACACACTAGTGGAGAGTATATCACAGAAATCCATAGAATCGCAGTGTATAGCACAAAAGTCAAAGCAATCCTATTC
>NW_016929886.1:0-659 GCF_001483705.2 Eufriesea mexicana
GTCGTGGCACGTTATGTTGTGTTAGGTTTCGTTTGGTTAGGTTAGGTAATGCCAGGTGTATTTGGGCCATTCTAGACTTTTGTGCCACACGCTGCTATTCTTTGTATATCTGTGCTCAGAATTGCTTCACTATACGCTCTTCGACTATGGGGAGGCGAACAATAGCGTCCGCGGTACGTTAGGTAGTATTAGGTCACGCTCGGTTACGCTAGGTTAGGCTAAGTTTGGTTAGGGTAGCTTCGACTTTCGTGCTATGCACTGTTATTCGGTGGATTCCTGTGCTCTAGCGTTCTGTACTATACTGCCATGCAATGGGGAGGCCAGGCGCAGAGGCCGCGACACGTTATGTTGAGTTATGCTACGTTTGGTTTGATTGGGTTAAGTCATGTTATGCTAGTGTATCTACGGCTTTTGTGCTATACAGTGCAGTGCGCTGGATTTCTGGGCTCTACACTGCTCTAGTGCTTTCTGCTTGTCCCTAGCGTGGCCAGCAATAGTGGTCTCGGCACGTTAGGTGGAGTTCTGTTGCATTTGCTTAGATCAGGTAGTGTCAATCTAGGTCAGGTTTTCATTGACCTTCGTACTATACACTCCTGTTCCAAGGATTTCTGCGCTGTGCTGTCCTCTACAATATTATGCTTAGCCCGGGCAATGCCACC
>NW_016929887.1:0-221 GCF_001483705.2 Eufriesea mexicana
ACAATTTTATTGACATTTCCTACTAATATCGTTGTGAGGTAACCTTATTGCATAAATAAAGAGGAAAGGTTCTCTTGGCGTGCTATAGGCATTGCAGTGCTACAGAATGTTGCTGGAAAGTTCAATTTTACTGACATTTTCGTCTAAGATCGTTGTGTGCTAACTTCCTTGCATAGGTAAAAAGGAAAGATGTTTTTGTCGTGCTATAGCCATCGCAATGC
>NW_016929888.1:0-451 GCF_001483705.2 Eufriesea mexicana
CACAACGTTGACTGTTTTGTTATACACTGTTATTCTGAGCATTTCTACGATCAACATTGCCTTTCTATAATCTGCTCGGCTCTGGGGAGGACAGTAATGGTGTTCTCGGCACGTTAGGTTGGGTTAGGCTACGTTTGGTACGGGTATGTTCGGATAAGTTAGGATAGGATAGCATTGACTTTTGTGCTATACACTGCTATCTGGTGGATTTCTGCGCTCTACATTGCTACACTATACTCTGCTCGACTATGGGGATGCCGGCAGTAGTGGTCTCGGCACGTGAGTTTGAGTTAGGCTACGTTTGGATAGGTTACGTCAGCATGGGTTAGGTATGGTTTAGCTCTTGCTTACGCGGTATACATTGTTTTTCGGTATTGTTTTTCGGTGGATTTCTAACTTCCGCTGTGCTCTAGCACATCCTGCTTATCCCTGGGGAGGCAAGCAGTAGTCG
>NW_016929889.1:0-1071 GCF_001483705.2 Eufriesea mexicana
CTATTGCATTGCAATCGAATCTGACTGAAAAGTCCAATTTTATTGACATTTTTGACTAATATCGCGGTGAGCATAATATATTGCATATATAATGAGGTAACATCCCATTGGTTTGTTATAGCCATTGCATTGCGACAGAATCAGACTGACAAGATCAATTCCATTGACATTTCCGACCAATATCGTGGTGGGCAACCCTTTCTTCGCAAATAACGAGGTAAGATCATATTGGTCTGCTATAGCCATTGCATTGCAATGGAATCTGCCTGAAAAGGTCAAATTTACTGACTATCTCAACAAATATGGTGGTGTGTATGCTCTTCGACATACATAAGAAGGAAAGGTTCTATTGGTTTGCTATAGACGTTGCATTGCAATGGAATCTGTCTGAAAAGTTCAATTCGATTGACATTTTCGACGAATATCATGGTGAGCAAGCTTTTCATCATAAGTATGGAGGAGAGATCCTATTGGTTAGCTACAGCTAATGCGTTGCAATAGAATATTGCTGAAATGCTCAATTTTATTGAAATTTCGGACTAATATCGTTGTGAGCAACCTTTTCTGCTTAAATAAGGTGGAAAGAAGCTATTGGTTTGCTATAACCCTTGCATTTCAATAGAATCTGACTGAAAAGTGCAATTCTATTGACGTTTACGATTAACATCGTGGTGAGAAAGCTTTTCTGCGCGAATAAGGCAGAAAGATACTATTTCTTTGCCATAGCCAATGCATTGGCGTAGAATCTGACTGAAAAGTGCAATTCTATTGACGTTTACGATTAACATCGTGGTGAGAAAGCTTTTCTGCGCGAATAAGGCAGAAAGATACTATTTCTTTGCCATAGCCAATGCATTGGCGTAGAATCTGACTGAAAAGTCAAATTTTATTTACATTTTCGACTAATACCGTGTTGAGGATGCTTTTCTGCTTGAATAAGGAGGAAATGTCCTATATGTTTGCTATATCCAAAGCATTGCCATAGAATCAGACTATAAAGTTCAATGTTATTGACATTTTTGACTAATATCGCGGTGAGCATGATTTCTTGCATAAATAAGGATGTAAGAT
>NW_016929890.1:0-1539 GCF_001483705.2 Eufriesea mexicana
GGCCAGCAATAGTGGCCTCGGAACGCTACGTCGGGTCAGGTTACGTTCGGTAAGGTTGGTTCATGATAAGTTTCGACAGGATTGCTTTAAGTTTTGTGCTGTACACTGCTATCCGTTGGACGCATCGGCTCCTCTGTGCTCTAGAATGCCCTGCTTGTCTCTGGGGAGGGCAGATGGTGTGGTCGCGGCTCGATAGAGTGAGCTTGGATACGTTTGGATATTTAATGATTCTTCAGGTTTGGAGAGGATAACTAGGTCTTTAGCCCTACAGTCTGTTATTAGGTGAATCTTTGCGCTCTACATTGCTCTAATATTTGCAGCTTGGTTCCGGCAAGGCCAGCAATAGTGGCCTCGGTACGTTATGTTTTGTCAGGTTACGTTCGGTTATGTTGAGTTATTCTAAGCTTTGTAAGGATAGCTTTACCTTTTGTGCTGTACTCTGCTATTCGGGGGATTTCTGCGCTCTACTATGGTCTAGTGTGTCCTGCTTGGCACTGGGGACGGCAGCAATATCGTTCTCGGCACGCTGGGTTGGGTTAGGCTATGCATTGTTGTGTTTTCTTGGTTTGAGTTAGGCATGGGTACCTTTGTCTCTTCTCATATGAACTACGATTCTATGGATTTCTATGTTCTACTCCGCACTAATGAGTTCTACTTGGCTCTATGGAGGCCAGCAATAGTGGTCGAGGCATGTTATGTTGGGTTAAGTTTCATTCGGTTATGCTACGATTGGCTATGTTAGGAGAGTATGGCGTTGACTTTAGCGCTACTGTCTGCTATTAGGCGGATTCCGGCCATCTACAGCGCTCTAATATTTCCAGCCTGGCTCTGGGAATTCTAGCGATTGTGGTCTCGGCACGTTATGATCAGTCAGGATACGTTCGTTTAGGTTGTGTTTGGCTAAGTTTGGTTAGGATAGTTTTAGCTTTTGCTCTTTGGACTGCTATTCGATGGATCCCTGCGATCTGCTGTGCTCTAGTATGTCCTGCTAGGCTCTGGGGAGGGCAGAAATAGCGGTCTCGACACGTTAGGCTCAGTCACGCAATGTTTGGTTGTGTTCTGTTGGTTTGGGTTAGCCTCGGGTAGCTTTGACTATTCTGATGTGCACTGCGATTCTACGGCTTCTGCGTTCTACTCCCCAGGAATGTGTTCTTCTCCATACTGGGGAGGTCAGCAGTAGTGGTCGCGGCAAGTTAGGTTGAGTTAGGCTATGTTCGGCTATGCTTTGTTGGTTTGGGCCATGGTCGGGTGGATTAGGCTTTTCTGATATTCACTGCTATTCTATGGGTTTCTGCCCACTACACTACACTAATGTGTTCTACTTGGCTCTGTGGTGGCCAGAAATAGTGGTCGCGGTACGTTGGGTTGAGCTATGTTACGTTTGGTTATATTAACATTGGATATTTTACGTTTGGTTAGGTTCGGACAGGACAGCTTTGACTTTTGTGCTATAAACTGCTATACGGTGGATTTGTGCGCTGTACTCTCCTCTATTATCATCTGCTTGGCTCTGTGGCGGCCAGCAATATAGGTCGCGGC
>NW_016929890.1:1551-5840 GCF_001483705.2 Eufriesea mexicana
GATTCCTGCTCACCACTGTGCCCTACTCTAATCTGCTTGACCCTTTGGTGGCCAGCAGTAGTGATCACGGCACGTTGCATTGAGATTTTCTATCTTACGCCAGGTTATATTAGTTTGGGTTAGGTCTGGATATCCTTGACTTTTCTGCTTTACACTGCTATTCTATGGTTATCTACGCCATACTCCCTTGAAACATGGTCTGCTTGGCTCTGGGGAGTTCAGCAATATTGGTGGCGACGCGATAGGTTGAGTTTGATTACGTTTGGTATTGCATGATTTATTAGGTTACGTTATGCTTCGTATGTCTTTTGCGCAATAAACAGCTATCCGGTGGATTTCTGCGCTCGAGTGTGCCACAATATACTACGATTCGTTCTGGGGAGGCCAGCAATAGTGGTCTCGGCGCGTTAGTTTGAGACAGATAACGCTTTGCTATGTTACGTTTGTTAAAGCTAGGAGGGGATAGCTTCGACTTTTGTGCTGTACGCTGCTGTTCGGTTGATTTCTGCTCTCTACTGTGCTCTAATATTCTGTGATTTGCTCTGGCGATGCGGGCAATAGCGGTCGTGGCACGTTTATTTGTGATACGCTTCGTTCAGTTAGGTTCGGTGATGTTAGGCTAGGACAGGGTGGCTTAGGCTTTTGTGATATGCACTGCCATTCGATGAACTTCTGCGCTCTACTTTGCTCTAGTATCTACTGCTTGACCATTGGGATGCCAGCAATGGTGGTCTCGGCTCGCTAGGTTGAGTTAGGCAACGTTTGGTTCGGCCATGGTAGTCTGGGTTGGGCTTGGATAGCTATGTCTTACGTGGTATACAGTGTTGTTCAGTGGATTATTGAGATCTACTGTGCTGTAGTATGCCCTACTTGGCTCTGGTGAGGGCAGCAGTAGTGATCTCTGTGCATTAGGCTGCGTTAGGTTACGCTTGGTTATGTTGCTACAAGGTAGCTTTGACTTTTATGCTTTACAATGTTGTTCGGTGGATTTCTGCGCTCTACTGTGCTACACTATGCTGTGCTTGGCCCTAGGCGTCCAGCAATAATAGTCGCGGCAGGTTATGCTGAATTAGGCTATGTTTGATTAGGTACTGTTGGTTTGGGTTAGACTCGGGTAGCTTCGACTCTTCTGATATACACTGCGATTCTATGTATTTCTGTGATCTACAATACACTAGCATGTTCTGCTTGGCTCTGGAGTTGCCAGCAACAGTGGCCGCGGCACGCTAGACAGTGTTATGTTACTTTCGGTCAGGTAAGGTTAGGCTTAGTTTGGGCAGGGTAACAATTACTTTTGTGATATGCGATGCAATTCGGTGGAATTTTCCGGTCCACTGTGCTCTGGCATGTTCTGCCTGTCTCTGGGAATGGCAGCAATAGCGGTCTCGGCACATTAGGTTGCGTTAGGTTACGTTAGGCTATGTTTCGTTTGGTCAGGGTAGCATAAGATAGCTTCGACTTTTATGTTGTAAACTGCTATTCGGGGTGTCCCTACGCAATACATTGCTCTACAATAATCTGCTCGCCGGTGGGGATGCCTGCAATGGTGTTATCAGCCCGTTAGTTTGAATTAGGCTACGTTTGATTAGTTTATGTTAGTGTACGTAATGTTTGGATAACTTCGACTTACGTGGTGTACACTGATTCTCGGTGGGTTTCTACGCTCTAGTTTGTTCTAGTATGAGCTGCTTGACTCCGTGCGTGTCAGCAACGGCGGTCTCAGCACGTCAGGTTGAGATAGATTACTTACGGTCACGTTACGTTTGGAAATGTGTGGATATGGTTGCTCTGACTTTTGCTCTATGCACCGCCATTCAACGGATACCTGCGCTCCACGTTGCTCTAACAAGCTCTGCTTGCCGCTGGGTAGGCCAGCAATAGTAGTCTCGGCAACTCATGTTTAGTTAGTCTACGTTCGGTTAGGTTAGGCTAGGACATGTTAGGTTAGGTTGTCTTCCACCCTTGTGCTACACGCAAAAGCGCGGTGAGTTATTGCGCTCCACTGTGCTCCAGTAAATTCTGCCTAGATCTGCGGAACCAATCAAAAGTTGTCTTGGCGCGTTAGGTTAAGTTATGTTACGTTTGCTTATATTACGTATGGATCGGTTAGGATAGGATAAAGTCCACTTTTGTGCTCTACACTGCTATTCGGTGGATTTCTGCGCTCTACATTGCTCTGCTACGCTCCGCTCGAATCTCGGGATGTGATGAAAGGTGGCCGTGGCACGTTAGATTGAGTCACGTCACGCTTGGTTTGGTTAGGTTAGGCTATGATTGGTTAGGGTAGCTTCGACTTTCGCGTTATACACAGTTATTCGGTGGATTCCTGCAATCCACTGTACTCTACCCAAATCTGCTGTACACTGTGGGGCCATCAACAGCGGTCGCGGCACGTTCCACTGTGACACGTTACGTATGGTTAGGTAAGGTTTGGCTATGTTATTATGGGATAGCTTTGACTTTTCCTAATGCGCAGCTATGCGGTCTATCTCTGCGCTGTGCTGCGCTCTAGTATGCTCCGCTTGGCATACATAAGACAGCAATAGTGGTTTCGGCACGTTACTTTTAGTTATCCTACGTTCGGTCATGTTACGATTACTTAAGTTAGGAAAGAACAGCTACAACTTTTGTGCTATGCACGGCTATTCGTTGTATTCCTGCACTCTACGGTGCTCTGACATGTTCCGCTTGACTCTGGGGAGGCCAGGGATAGCGGTCGCGGCACATTTGGCTGGGTTATGTTACGTTCGGTTAGGCAAGGTTTGGATAGGATTGGTTGGGATAGCTTTGTATTTGTTGCTGTATACTGCTACTCGGTTGATTTCAGAGTCCTACGTTGCTCTGCTATACTCTGCTTGGCTCTCGCGAAGCCAGCAATAGCGGTCGTGTCACCCCATGTCGGGTTACGTTGCACTTCCTTATGTTACGTTTGATCAGGTTAGGAGAGGATTGCTTTGACTTCTGCGCTGTACACTGCTGCTCGGTTGATTTCTGCTCTCTGCTATGCTATAATATGCTCGGCTTGCTTCTGGCGATGCCGGCTATAGAGGTCTCGGCACCTAAGGTTACGTTAGATTACGTTTGCTCTTGTTAGGTTATGTTGGGTTAGGCTGGGATAGCCTTTACTTTACCTATGCACTGCTCTTCGGTGGATTTCAGCGCTCCACTGTACTCTAGTATGTCCAGCTTGGTTCTGGGGAGGGCAGAGGCCAGCGATGCTCGTCGCGGCAGGTTAGGTTGGGTTGTATTAGGTTTGGTTATGTTACGATTGGTTTGGTTAGGAGGGTATAGCTTCGTCTTTAGTGCTGTAGTTTGCTGTTAGGTAGATTTCTTCGCCATATAGTGCTCTAATGCTTTCAGCTTGGTTCTGTCATTCGCAGCAAGAGTGGTCTCGGCACGTTGTGGAGAGCCAGGTTATGTTGGGTTTGGTTGGCTTATACTACGGTTGGTAATGTTAGTTTTAACTTTTGTGCTGTACACTGATATTCGGTGGGTTTTTCGCTCTAGTTTGCCCTAGTATATTCTGCCTGGCTATTTGGGGGCCAGTGACAGTGGTCGTGGCACGTTTGCATTGGTTAGATTACGCTCGGCTAGGTTATGTTGTGTAACGTTTTGTCAGAATGGCTTTGTCTTTTGCGCTACACACTGCTATACTGTTGACTTCTGCGCTCTGTTGGGCGCTATCACACTCTGCTCGTCTCCTGGGACGCCAGTAATTGAAGCCGCGGCGCGTTAGGTCCAGCTATTCTGCGTTCGGCCAGGTAAGGTTTAGTTAGCGTAGGATAGGGTGACTGCGACTTTTGTACTATACACAGCTCTTCGGTGGATATCTGTGCTCCACCGTGCTCTATCATGCTCTGCTTGGCTTGGGGAGGGCAGCGACAGTGGTACTCGGCATGCTACTCTATGCTATGCTGCGTTCGGTTATGTTACGATTGGTTAGGCTTGGAGAGTGTAGCTTTCCCTCTTGTGGCATACACAGCTATTCGTTGGATTTCTACGATCTACTGTGGTCAAACGTGTTCCGTTTGTCGCTGGCGAGGCCAGCAATAGTGGTCGTGGCACGTTTGGCTCAGCTATGCTATGTTAGGCTTGGTTACGTTAGGATGAATTTGATTAGGAAGGCTTCGACTTTTGTGCCATTCACTGATCTTCGGTGGATTCCTACGATCTACTGAGCTCTAGTATATCCTGCTTGGCTATCTGGAGGCCAGCTGTAGGGGTCTCGGGACGTTAGGCTGAGGTACATTGCGTACGGTTGTGTTACGTTTCGTTTGGTTAAGGGAGGA
>NW_016929890.1:7073-7468 GCF_001483705.2 Eufriesea mexicana
ACGATAGGTCGGGTTATGTTCCTTCGGTTAGGCTACGTTATGATAGGCTTGGTCAGAATAACTTTGTCTTTTTTGCTATACACTGCTATTCGGAGAATTTCTGCGCTCGTTGTTGCTCTACTATACTCCACTTGACTCTGTGGATGCCAGCAACTCTGGTTCCGGTAAGTTAGGTTGAGCTCTGTTACGTTCGGCTTGGTCAGGTTTGGCTAGTGTAACTATGACTTTTGTGCCGTACTCTGATATTCGGCCGAATTATTCGATCTGCATTGCTCTGCTATCCTCTGCTTGCCTACGGGAAGGCCAGTGATAGTGGTAGCGGCTCGTTTGGATGAGTCAGGTTTCGCTCGATTTTGTTACGCTATGTAGTGTTTCGTTATGTTTTCTGTTACTTT
>NW_016929890.1:8357-14530 GCF_001483705.2 Eufriesea mexicana
TTGCTCTGATACGGTCTTCTTGGTTCTGGGGAGGTCTGTAAATGTTGTCTCGGCACGTCATTTTAAGATAGGCTACGTTTGTATGGGTTCCGTTGGTCATGGTTAGACATGGGTGGCTTAGACCTTTCTGATATACACTGCGATTCTATGGATTTCTGCGTTCTACTATACGCTAATATGTTCTGCTTGGTTCTGGGAATGCCAGCAATCGTGGTCGCGGCACGTTAGGTTGAGTTAGATTACGTTTGTTTATGTTACGTTTGGTTAGGTTAGGAGATGAGAGCTTTGTGATTTGTGCCATTCGTCGGATTTCTGCACTCTGACGTGCTCTTATATGTTCTGCTTTGCTGTGGGAAGGACAGGAGCGGTGGCATCGTCTCATTATGTTGAGTTAGGCTACGTTCGGCTGTGTCAGGTCAGAACAGGTTAAGCTATGATATATACGACTTTCGTGATATACGCTGCTGTTTGGTGGCTCTCTGCGCTATACTGTGCCCTAGTTTACTCTGCTTGGCTCAGGGGATTCCAGCTCTAGTGTTCACGGCACGTCAGGTTTGGTAAGGATACGTTTGATCATTTTACGTTTGGAGAGGTTAGGGCTGAAAAGCTATTACTCTTGTGTCATACACTGCTATTCCGTGGATCTCTGCGCTCCACATTCATCTACATTATTCAACTCTACCGTGGGGTGGCTAACAATAGTGGTCCTGACACGATAGGTTGAGTTAGGTTACGTTTGATTATGCAAGGCTGGGTTAGGTTTGTTTATGATGGCAGCGTCTTTTGTGCTGTACGCTGCTACTCGTTGGATTTCTGAGCTTTACTGTACTCTAGTATATTGTACTTGGCTCTGGGGAATCCAGCAATAGTGTTCTCGGCTCTTTGGTTACGTTAGGATGCGTTTGGTCGTTTTGCGTTTGGACAGGTTAGGATAGGATAGCTCAGAGCTTGTGCTGTACACTGCTATTCGGCGTACTTGTACGCTCCAAATTGCTCGACCATGTACTGCTTGACTCTGGGGAGGTTAGTAATAGTGGTCGCTGCACGATAGGACGAGATTGGTTACGTTCGGGCATGTTACGGTTGGTTAGGTTAAGAGAGGGTAGCTTTGCCTTTTGTGCTGTGCACTGATATTCGGTTGATTTCGGCGCTCCAATGTGATCTGATATGTTCAGCTTCACTCTGAGAAAGGCAGCAATCGTGGTCTTGATACGTTGTGCAGAGATAAGTAACGTTTGCTTGGTCAAGGTTAGGTCAGGTTAGGTTAGTATATCGTTGGCTTCTGTGCTGTACACAGAGACCCCTCAGATATCTGTGATCTACTGTGCTGTAGTATCTTCAGCTTGCCTGTGGGGAGGTCAGCAGGAGTGGTTTTAGTCGGTTAGGTGTAGTTATGCTGCGTTCGCTTATGCTGGGCTTGGAGTGGTTACGATAGGATAGCTAAGACATTTGCGCTGTACACTTCTATGCGGAGAATTTCTACGCTCTACGTTGCTCTACTATATTCTGCTCGTCTTTGGCGAGGCCAGTAATAGTGGTCCCGGCACCTTAGCTTGTTATATTCCATGTTCGGTAATGTTACGTCTGGTTAGGGTAGGAGGGATTAGCATTGTCTTTTGTGCCATTTACTGCAATTCGGCGAAATTCTGCGTTATACTGTGCTCTAATATGCTTTCCCTGGCTCTGGGGAAGTCAGCAATAGTGATCGCGGCTCGCTACGTTGAGTTGGGCTCCGTTTGGTTAGGTTATTTATGTTTGTGTTAGGTTAGGGTAGCTATGACTTTCCTGGTATACACTACTATTCTGTGGACTTCTGCGCTCTACTGTGCTCTACTGTATTCTGCTTGGCCCTGGGGAAGCCAGCGACAGTAATCTCGTCACGCTAGGTTCAGTTACATCACTCTTTGTTAGGTCACGTTTGTTTCGGTTAGTCATGGATAGCTTTGACTTTCCTGTCATATACTGATATTCGGTGGATTTCTGCCATCTAGTGTGTTCTACTATGCTCTGGTCGACCCTGGGGATGTCAGCAATACTGGTCGCTGTAAGTTAGGTTGCGTTAGGTTACGTCTGGTATGGTACGATTGATTAGGTTATGATAGTACAGCTTCGACTTTTGTACTATATAACTTCTATGCGGTGGATTTCTGTGCTCTAGTGTGCTATAATATGCTCTGCTTGGCGATGGAGAGGCCAGCAGTCGTGGACTCGGCTCGTTTGCTGTAGTTAGTCAACGCTTGGTTGGGTTATGTCTTGATAGATATGGCTTTTGTGCCATACTGCTTGGCTCTGGGGTAGCCAGCAATAGTGGACTCTGTTCGTTTGGTTGAGATAGGTCACGTTTGATCGTGTTAGCTTTGGCAATGTGCGGTAAGGGTACGTTCGACTTTCGTGCTACACACTGCTATTCGTTGGATCTCTGAACTTTACCGTGCTCCACTATATTCTGCTTTGCCCTCGGTTGGCCAGCAATAGTGGTCTCGGCACGTAAGGTCGAGTACGGCTACCTTTGGGTAGGGTAGCTTATGTCAAGTTCGGTTATGGTAGCTTTGACTTTCATGCTATACCCTGCTATTCGTTGGATTTCTGAGCCCTACCGTGCTCTACTATATTCCGCTCGGCCCTAGGGTGCCAGCAATAGCGGTCCCGACACCTTATGTTGTGTCATGCTACGTTTGGTTAGGTCATATTTGTTTGCTTTAGGTTCGGACAGCTTTGATATTTCTGCTATACACTGCGATTCTATAGATTTCTCTGCTCGACCCTCGTCTAATATGTTCTGCCCGGCTATGGGGAGGACAGCAGTAGTAGCTGCGGCACGTTCGATTGAGTTATGTTTCGTGCGGTTATGCTTCGTTTGCAGAGGTTAGGATAGCGTTGCTTCGACGTAAATGTTATACACAGCGCATCTATAGATTTCTGCGCCCTACTCTCCGCCATTATGTTCTATTTGGCTCTTGCGAGGGCAGCAAATGTGGTCTCGGTATGTTAGTTTGAGGTAGGTTACGTTTGGTTACGTTACGATTGGTTAGGTTAGGAGGTTCTAGCTGTGACTTTTGCGCTATACACTGCTATTCGGCGGATTTCTGCACTCTGCTGTGTTCTAATATGTTCAGTTTGGCCCTGAAAGGGCCAGTAAGGTGGTATGGGCACGTTACGCTGAGTCAGGCTACGTTTGTTTACGTTAGGTTAGGTCAGGCCGGGTTATGATAGCTTTGACTTTTGTGCATTACACTGCTATTCGTTGAACTTCTGCGCCACAATGTGCTCTACCACGTTCCGCTTGGCTCTGTGGAGGCCAGAAGCAGTGGTCGCAGTACCTTACGTTGAGCTATGCTTCGCTTCGCTAGGTTAGGTTAGGTCGGGGTTTGTGCTATTCACAGCAATGCGGTTGATTTCTGCGCACTACTATGCTCTAGTACATACTGCTTGCCTCTGTGGGGACGAGGAGCAATGGTCTCGTCATGTTACGTTGAGCTGGGATACGTTTGTGTATGTCACGTTTGCCTCGGTTAGGATATGCTACCTTGGCTTTGTGTCTTGAAATGCTATTCCGTGGACTTCTGCGCTCTAGTGCGCTTTAATATGCTCTGCTGGGCACTGTAGTGCTGTCAATATCGGTCTCGTCACGTTGTGTTTCGTTACACTACGTTCGAATATGTTAGGTTCGGACAAGTTGGGTCATGATATGTTTGACTCTTGTGCTGTACACTACAATGCGGTGGATCCCTGGGCTCTGCTGTGCTCTAGTATTTTCTGCCTGGCTCTTCGCAGGCCCGCAATAGTTTTCTCGGCACGTTACGTTTAGCTATGGTACGTTTGGTTATGTTGGGTTCGGGAGGATAGGATATGGTAGCTCAGGTTATAGCGCTTTACACTGCTATCCGCGGAATCCTGCACTCTACTGCGCCCGAATATCTTCTGCTTGATACTGCGGAGGCCACCGATTCCTGTCTCGCCACGTTAGGTTGAGTTAAGTTGCGTCTGGTCACGTCGGGTTTGGTCAGGTTAGGATAGGTCATCTCCGACTGTTGTGCTATTCACTGCAGTGCGATGGCTTGCTGCGCACTACTCTGCCCCAGTACATTCTGCTTGCCTTTACGGAGGACAGCAATGATGGTCCCGTCATGTTACGTTGACTTAGGTTACACTTGGTTTTGTTACGTTTGTCTAGGTTAGGATAGACTACTTTGTCTTTTGCGCTATGCACGGCTATTAGATGGGCTTCCGCGCTCTACTGTGTTCTTATATGCTCCGCTTGCCTCTGTGGTGGCCAGTAATAGTGGTCTCGGCACGTTATGTTGAGTAAGGTTTGGTTAGGATGGCTCGGTTAGGATGTCTTTGACTTTTGTGCTATAAACTGCTATTCGAAGGATACCTGCGTCCTACATTGCTCTACTATACTCTGCTCGGATCTGGGGAGGTGAGCAACAGTGGTCGTTGTACGACAGGTTGTGTTAGGTTACGTTTCGTTAGGTAAGGTTAGGTTAAGTTTGGTTAGGTAGCTACGACTTTCGTACTATACACTGTTATTCGTTGGATTCCTGTGATCTACTGTGCTCTACTACATTTTGTTTGGATCGGCGGAGGCCAGGAGCAGTGGTCGCGGCACGTTACATTGAGATATGCTACGCCAGGGTAGGTTTGGTTAGCTTAGGATATGTTAGGGTATCCTCAACTTTTGTGCTGTACTCTGCAATTCGGTGGATTTCTACGCTCCAGATACCTGTATTATACTCTGCTCGACCTGTGGATGCGAGCAATTGCGACCGTGGCACTCTAGGATGAGATATGTTACGATTGGTTAGGTTAGGTTAGGATAGTTTGGATGGGATGGCTCCGACTTTCGTGCTATACAATGTTATTCCGTGGGTTTCTGAGATCGACTGTGCTTTACTACATTCTGCTTGGCTCTGGGGAGGCCAGGAGCAGTGGCCGCCTCACGTCGTGTTGGGTTAAGCTGTGCTTTGTTGGGATAGACTATGTCAGCATAAGTTAGAATACCTACGGCCTTTGTGCCATTCGCTTCATTGCGGTGGTATTCAGCGCTCTAAAGTGCTCTTGTACATTCTGCTTGTCTCTGTCGGGGCCAGCAATAGTGGTCTCGTAATGTTAGGTTAAGCTAGACTACGATAGGTTGTGCCGCGTATGGCTAGGTAAGAATAGGCTGCATCGACTTTGTGCTACTCGCAGCTATTCCGTGGATTTTTGCTCTCTAGTGCACCCTTATATGCTCTGCTAGCCTCTGGGTGGTCAGCAATATTGGTCTCGACACGTTGTGTTGAGTTACACATCGTTTGGGTAGGTTAGGTGAGGCCAAGCTGTGTCAGGGTATGTTTGACTTTTGTACTACACAGTGCAATGCAGTAGATTTCTGCGCTACACTGTGCTCTATTATTTACTGCTTGGCTCTTGGGAGGCCAGCAATAGTGGTCTCGGCACGTCAGGCTGAGATATGTTACGTTTCGTCTGGATGGTTTGGGAAGGTTAGGTCAGGATATCTACGGCTTTTGTGCGCTACACTGCAATGCGGGTGATTTCTGCGCTCTGCTGTGCTGTAGTATAATCTGCTTGGCGCTGGGGAGGCCAGCAACAGTGGTCTCGGCTGGTTAGGTTGGGCTGCGCTACGATTGGTTCTGTTACGTTTGATGAGGTTAGGATGTGATAGTTGAGACTTTTGTGCTATACACTGCTACCAGCGGATATCTGCGCTGAACTGTGTTCCAGTATTTTCCGCTTGGCTCTGGCGTGGCCGCAATACTGGTGTCGGCACGTTAAGTTGAGCTTCGTTACGTTTGGTTTGGTCAGGCTTTGTCAAGCTCGGTCAGGTTACATTTGACTATCGCGCTATACCTTTCTATTCGCGGAATTCCTGCCGACGTCTGTCCTCTACCATGTTCTGCTTGGCCCTGGGGCGGCCAGCAATAGTGGTGGCTGCACGTTATGTTTAGTTAGGCTACGCTTCAATAGGTTATGTCAGGTTAAGTTTGGTCATGGTTGCTCCGACATTCGTGCTATACACTATTATCCGGTGGGACCATGTGATCCACTTTGCTTTACTGTTTTCTCATTGGCTCTGTAGAGTCCGGCAGCAATGGTCGCGGCTAGGTCTTTCGAGTTACGCTACATTACGTCAGGTTACGTACGGTCAGGTTGTGTCAGGGTATGTTCAA
>NW_016929891.1:0-528 GCF_001483705.2 Eufriesea mexicana
CTCTACCGTGCTGTTGTGTTTTCAGCTTGGCGCAGGGAAGGCCAAGAATAGTGGTTTCGGAACCTTATCTTGAGTCAGGTTACGTACGTTTATGCTGGGTTAGGCCATGTTTGGATAGGTTAGCTACAACTTTTGCGCTGTGCACTGCCATTCGTTGCATTTCTGCTTTCTACTGTGCTCTAGTGTGTCCTGATTGGCTTTGGGGTGGGCAAAAATAGCGGTCACAGCACGTTAGTCTGTGTCAGGCTATGTTTGGTAATGATCTGCTTGTTTGGGTTAGGTTTTTGTAGCATTGACCTTTGTGATGCACACCGCGATTATATAGACTTCTTCGATCTACGCTCTACTAATGTGATCCGCTTGCCTCTGGGTAGGCCAGTCATATTGGTCGCTGCGCGTTAGGTTGGGTTAGGTTACGTTCGGTCATGTTGCGGATGGTTCGGTTACGCAAGTATATCTATGCCCTTAGTGCTATAGTCTGCTATTAGTTGTACTTCTGCGCCCTTCTGTGATCTAATATTTTCAGCT
>NW_016929892.1:0-295 GCF_001483705.2 Eufriesea mexicana
GTCGAAAATGTCAATAAAAATGAATTTTCCACGACGATTCTATAACATTGCAATGTTTACAGCACGCCAGTAGAATCCCTCCTCCATATTTATGCAAGGAAGTTAGCACACCACGATAATAGTCGAAACAATCAATGATATTGAATTTTCCAGCAATATTCTATAGCATTGCAAAGCCTACAGCACGCCATTAGAATCTATTCTCCTTATTTATGCGAGAAAGATAACTCACCACGTTATTAGCCCAATATGTCAATAAAATTGAACTTTCCAGCCAGATTCTATAGCATTGCAA
>NW_016929893.1:0-1276 GCF_001483705.2 Eufriesea mexicana
CATTTGCTTATGTTACGTTTGGTCAGTTTAGGATAAGCTACTTTGTCTTTTGTGCTATACGCGTCTCTATGGTGGACTTCTGCGCTGTAATGCGCCCCAATTTGCTCTGGTTGGCGCAGAAGAGTCTGGTAATGTTAGGTTCGTCACGGTATGCTGGGTTACACTACGTTTGTATAGGTTATGTTAGGTCAAATTAGGCCAGGATATGTTTGTCCATTGTGCGATACACTGCAACTGCTATGCCGTTGATTTCCGCACTCTGCCGTGCTCTGATATATCCTGCTTGGCCCTGGGGGCGTGGGGCGGCGACAGTTGCCGCGGCTCGTTAGGTTGAGCTATGCTACGTCCGGTTATGTTGCGTATGGTGAGGATAGGATGGGATAAATCAGACTTTTGTCCTATACACAGCTAACCGCGGACTTCTGCGCTCTACTGTGCTGTAGAACATTCTGCTTGGCTCTGGAAATACCAGCAGTTGTGGTCTCCGCACGTTAGTTCCAGATACGGCACGTTCGCTTATGCTACGTTTGGTTATGTTAGGACAGAGTAGCTTAGACTTTTCTGCCATGTTCCGCTGTTTGGCGGATTTCTGCTCTCTACTGTACTATGATATGATCTCCTTGGATCTGGGGCGGCCAGTAATAGTACTACCGGTGCTTCAGCTTGTGTTATGTTACGTTTCGTTGAGCTAGTTTCCGTGGGCTTGGTTAGGAGATCTTTGACCTTTGTGCTATGCACTGCTATTCGGATGCTACCCGCGCTCTACATTGCTCTACTATGCTCTGCTTGACCCTGTGGAGGCCAGCATTTGTGTCCGCGGTACGTAATGTTGAGCTTACTAAGTGAGGTTTGGATACGTTCGTTTGGGTTTGGTTTGGGTATCTTTTACTTTTCCGACTTACACCGCTATTCTTTGGATTTCTGCACTCTACTCGCCACTAAAATGTCGTGCCCGGCTCTGGGAAGACCAGCAATAGTGGCGGCGGCGCGTTAGGTAGAGTTTAGTTACGTTTGGTGGTGTTACGATTGGTTAGGTTAGGACGAGGTAGTTATGACTTTCGAGCTGTAGGCTGCTATTAGGATGTTTCCTACGCTCTATATAGCTCTACAATACCCTGCTCGCCTCTGGGGATGCCAGTAACAGCGGTCACGACACGATAACTTGTGTTAGGCTACGTTTGGTTTGGTTATGCCATCTTTCGCAATTTTTGGGTAGATTTAGCTTTCGTGGTATACACTGATATTCGGTGTACTTCAGCTATCTACTGTGCTCCAC
>NW_016929894.1:0-3223 GCF_001483705.2 Eufriesea mexicana
TCTGCTTGGCTGTCGGGAGGCCAGCAGCATTGGTCTCGGCACGTTATTTTGATATAGTTTTCGTTCGCCCATGTTACGTTTGGTTTGGTTAGGAGATGGTAGCTTTGACTTTTGTGCTGTGCACTGTAGTTCGGTGGGTTAGTGCGCTCAACATTGCTATACTTTACACTGTTCGACTGTCTTGACAGCACTAGTAGAGGACGGCGCACGTTATGTTGAGTTAGATTACTTTGGATAGATTTGGTTGCGTTTTGTTAGGCTAGGGTTGTTTTGACTTTTGTGCTGCACGCTGCTATTCCATGGACTTCTGCCCTCTTCTGCGTGCTATCACACCCTGCTTGTCTATGTGGTCGCCAGGAATATTGCACTGGGCACGTTGGGTTGAGATATGTCACGTCGGATAGGTTAGGTTCGGTTCGGATGGCTTTGACTTTTGTGTTATACACTCCGATTCGGTGTATTTCTGCGTCGTACTGTGCACTAATATGTTCTGCTGGGCTCTGCGAATGCAAGCCATAGATGTCTGGACACGTTAGATTCAGTTATTCTACATTTGGCTAGGTTAGGTTAGGCCTGATTAGGTTAGGATATCATTGACTTTTGTGCTATACACTGCTACCCGGTGGATTTCTGCGCTCTACATTGATCTACTATGCCCTCCAGGACTCTCGGGATGCGAGCAATAGTGGTCGTGGCGCGTTAGGTTTTGTTAGGTTGTGTACGGCTATGTTAGTTTAGCCAATGTTTGGTTTGGGTAGCTACTACTTTCGTGCTATACACAGTTATTCGGTGGATGCCTGCCTTCCAATGTGCTCTACTCTAACCCGCTAGACCCTGGGGAGGCCAGCTATAGAGGTCGCGGCATTTTACGTTGAGATTGGCTACGCTAGGTTCGGCTATGTTTGCTTGTGTTTGGCTTGGGTATCTTTGGCTCTTCAGCTGTACAATGCGATTCTATAAATTTCCGCGCCCTACTCCCCTCTAATATGTTCCGAATGGCCCTGGGGAGGCCAGAAATAGAGGTCGCGGCACGATAGGCTTAGGAACGCTGCGTATGTTTATGTAACGTTTGGTTTGATTTTGAGATGATGGCTGACCTTTCTGCTATACACTACTATCCGGGGGCTTCCTGAGTTTTACATTGCTCTGCAATACTCTAATCGTCTCTCGGGACACCAGCAATAGGGGTCGCGGCACGTTAGGTTGGGTTATGTAACGTTTGGTTTGGTTAGGTTCGGTTATGTTTGGTCAGGACACTTCCGACATTTGGGCTATACACAGCTGCGCGGTAGATTTCTACGCTCTACTGAGCTCTAGTTTGCTCTGCGCGGCTCTTGGGATACCAGAAATAATGATCTCTGCACGTCAGGTTGCGTTAGGTTTCGCTAGGTTAGGATAGGCTAGTCTGGGTTCAGTTAGGGTAGCACTGACCTTTCTGCCATGCATTACCATTCTATGGACTTCTGCGCTCTTTGCTCATCTAATATGTTCTGTTTGGCAATAGAGAGGCCAGCAATAGTGGACTCGGCATGTTACGCTTAGTTAGTCTACGTTTGGTATGCATAGGATAGGCCAGGTTAGTATAGGATATCTTGACTCCTGTGCTATACACTGCTATTCGGTCTGTTTCAGCGCTCTACGTTGCTCTAATTAGCTCTGTTTGGCTATGCGGAGGCCTGTAATAGTAGTCTCGGTAGGTTTTGTTGAGTTATGCTACGTGTGGTTTTGTTACGTTCCGATATCTTGGGATAGGATATCTCTGACTTTTGGGCTACACACTGCTATTCGGTGGATTGCTCTTCTCTACTGTGCTCCGATACGCTCTGCTTGGCTCCGGGGTCGCCAGCAATAGTGGTCGTTGCGCGATATGTTGAGTCAGGTTACGTTTGGTTATGTTACGTTTGGATATGTTAGGACATTGTAGCATTAACTTTTTGCTATACGCTGCTGTCCGGTGTATTTCTGCGCTCTACGTTGCTGTGCTACAATCTGCTCGTCTATGGCGAGGCCAGTAACAGTTGTCTCGTCACGTTAGATTGAGTTTGGCTACGTTTGGGTATGTTGTTAGTCTGGGTTAGGTTTGGATATCTCCGACTTACGTGGTGTACACTTTTTTTCGGTGGATTTCTGCACTCTACTGTGTTCTAGTACGTTCTGCTTGGCTCTGGGGAGGCCAGTAATATTGGTCTCGCCAAGTTAGGTTAAGTTAGGATACGTTCGGTTATATTCCGTTTGGACTGGTTAAGATATTGTAGCTGTGACTTTAGTCCTATACACGGTTATTCGGCGTATTCGCACCCTCTATGTTGCTCTACTATACTCTGCTCGACCCTGGAATGGCCAAAAATGGTGGACCGTGCACGTTAATTTGATTTAGGCTACGTTTGCTTATTTTACGCCTGGCTGGGGAAGGAGAGGATATCCTTGACTTTTGTGCTATGCACTGCTATCAGGTTGATTTCTGCGCTCTACTGTGCTCTAGCCCGCTCTGCTTGGCTCAGGTGAGGACAACTATAGCAGGCCCGCGGCGTTAGTTTGTGTCAGGCTACGTTTGGTTATGTTACGTTAGTTCGAGTTATGACCACATAGCTCTCACTTTCGTGGTATACGCTGCTATTCGGCGGATTTCTGCGCTCTACTGTGCTCTCGCACTTACTGCTTCGCTCTGGGTAAGCCACAAATAATGGCTGCGCCGCGATAGGCTTTGTTACATTTCGTTTCGGTAGGTTATGTTACGCTTGGTAAGGATTGGATAGGATAACTCAGATTTTTGCGCTTTACACTGCTATTCGTAGGATATCTGCACTCTTCGTTGCTCTACTGTACTCTACTGGACTCTGGGGAGGCCAGAAATGGCGGTCGTGGCACGACAGGTTGTGTTTGGTTACATTTGGTTAGGTTAGGGTACGTTTGGTGTGTTTAGGTCGGCATTGACTTTCGTGCTACAAACTGCTATTCTATGGACCCCTGCTCAGTTTTGTGAACTATCACACCCTGCTCGGCTATGTGGACGCCAGGTATGGTGCTCCCGGCGCATTAGGTTGAGTTACGTTATGTTCCAGCCGGTTACGATGGTTTAGGGTAGGATACAGTAACTTTGACTTTTTTGCTATACACTGCTATTCGGCGGATATCTGCGATCTTCATTGCTCTACTATGATCTGCCAGACTCTGGGAAGGCCAGCAATAGCGGTCGTGGTACTATAGGTTGAGTTTGGTTACG
>NW_016929895.1:0-1017 GCF_001483705.2 Eufriesea mexicana
AGCCTAACAAAACATAACGTGCCGAGACCAGAGCCGCTAGACTCCTCACAGCTAAGCAGAACATACTACAGCCCAGTAGAAGGCAGAAATCCACGGAGCCGCAGCGCATAGCACAATAGTCAAAGCTATCCTATCCTACCCAAACCAAACGTAACGTAACCAAACGTAACATAACGCAACCCAGCGTGCAGAGACCACGTTTTTGGCATCCCCCGCGCCAAGCAGAATAGACTAGAGGGCAACACAGCGCAGAAATCCACAGAGCAACACAGTAAAGCACGAATATCACAGCTGCACTTTCGGAAGCGAACATAACCTAACTTATCCTACATGACACATCCTATCGTGCCGGGACCACCATTGCTGTCCTACCCAGATCACAGCAGAAGATATTAGAGCACAGCAAAGTGCAGATATCCACCGATTATCAGTGTACAGCACTAAAGTCACAGCTATCCTGCCCTAACATATCCAAGCAGAGTGAACGGACATAACACAACACATCCTAAGGTGCGAGACCACTACTCCTGGCCTCCCCAGAGCCAAGCGGAGCGCACTAGAGCAATATAGAGCGCAGAATTCCACCGAACATCAGCGCATAGCACAAAGGTAAAAGCTATCCCATCCAAACATCACCAAACGTAACGAAACCAAGCATAACCTGACTTAACCGAACGAACCGAGACCACTACTGCTGGCCCTCCCAGAGCCAAGCAGGACATATTAGAGCACAGCAGAACGCGGAAATCCATCGAATAGCTGTGTATGGCACGAAAGTCAAAGATATCCTACCATAACATAAACAATTGCCACAAAACCATACGTAACATAATTCAAGCCAACGTGCCGAGACAACCGTTGCTGACCTCCCCAGGTCCAAGCAGAACAGACTAGAGGTGAGTGGGGCACCGAAACCCACGAAGATTCAGTATACAGCAGCAAGGTCGAAGCAACCCGAAACTAACCCAACCAAGCGTAACGTAAAGGAGCGTACCTATTCTCAAACCAACGTGTCGA
>NW_016929896.1:0-912 GCF_001483705.2 Eufriesea mexicana
TATTACGGTTGGTTAGGTTACGAGAGAATAGCTTTGACTTTAGTGCAATAGTCTGCTATCAGGCGGGTTTCTGCGCCCTAAAGTGCTCTAATATTTTCAGTTCCGCTCTGTGAATGCCAACAATAGTGGTCTCAGCACGTTACACTTGGTAAGGTTACGTTCGGTTCGGCTGGGATATGATGTGTTTGGTGTAGATAGCCTTATTTTTAGTGCTGTACAATGTTATTCGGTGGATTTCAGCGATCTCCAGTGCTCTAACATATCCTGCCTGGCTCTCGGTTGGGCAGCAACAGCCGGCTCGGCACGTTAGATTGAGGTATGCTATGTTTGGCTATGTTGTATTGGATTGGAGTAGGTTTGGGTAGCTTTGACATTTCAGGTATACACTGCGACACTATGGATTTATGCAATCTACTCTACACTAACGTGAGCTGCTTGGCCCTGCGTAGGCCAGCAATAGGGCTCGCAGCACGTTAGGTTTAGTTAGGTTACGTTCGGCTTTGTTAAATATGTATAGCTTTGACTTTAGTGCTATAGCCTGTTATTAGGTTGATCTCTGCTCCCTACAGAGCTCTAATATTTTCAGTTTGGCTCAGGGGATGTCAGCATTAGTGGTCGCGGCACGTTAGGTTGAGGTATGTTACGTTAGTATCTTACGACTAGATAGGTTGGTAGATGATAGCTTTGACTTTGGTGCTATAGAATGGTACTGCGTGGAATTCTGCGCCCTACAGTGCTATGATGACTTCAGCTTGGCTCTGGGAAGACCAGAAATAGTTGTCCCTGCACGTGACGATTAGTCAGGTTACGTTTTGTTAGGTTGCGTTAGGGCATGTTACCTAACCTATTCTAACCTAACCTAACATAACCTAACCAAACCTAACCAATCCTAACATAACCAACCTTAACCTA
>NW_016929897.1:0-565 GCF_001483705.2 Eufriesea mexicana
TTTTCACTTCATTGCGGATTATTGCTACGATCTACTGTGCCGTAGTGCACTCTACCTCTCTCTGTGGAGGTCAGCAATAGTTGTCTCGTAATGACAGGTTGATTTAGGCTACGTTTGAATGTGTTACGTTTGGTTAGGTTAGGATAGGCTACTCCGACCTTTGTGCTATTCATTGCTATTCGGTGGACTTGTGCGCTCTAATGTGCACTAATATGCTCTGCTTGGCGCTGGGGAGGCCAGATATATTGGTCTCGTTACGTGATGCTTCGTTACACTACGTTTGGGTTGGTTAGGTAGGATCAGGTTAGGTCTGTGTATGGCTGACTCTCGTGCTATACGCTGCAGTGTGGCGGACTTCTGCGCTCTGCTGTGCTGTAGAATATTCTACTTGGAACTGTGGAGGCCACCAATGGTGGCCCCGGCTGGTTAGGTAGTGTTATGCTACGTTTGGTTATGATGGTTATGCTACATCTGGTGAGGTTAGGAACGGATAGTCTAGTCTCTTGTACCGTACACCACTAGCCGCGTATTTCTGCGCTATAATGTGCTCTAGCATATTCTGCTT
>NW_016929898.1:0-630 GCF_001483705.2 Eufriesea mexicana
ACATAACATGTCGAAACGTAACTTATCCCAGCCTAACGTACCGAGACCACTATTTCTGGCCAACCTAGTGACAAGCAGAGCATATCAGAGCCCACTAGAGGGTAGAAATCCGCGGAACAGCAGTGCGTGGCACAAAAGTCAAAGCAGCAACTTTTAACCAGCGAAACATAACATATACAACCGTAACTTAACTAAACCTTACACGACGAGACGACTATTTCTGGCCACCACATATACAAGCAGAATGTACAAGAGTTCCGTAGCGTGCAGAAATCCACCGCGTTGCAGTGAATAGCACAAAAGCCGCAGATGCCCTAATCTAACCAGACATATACTGGCCTAACCAAACACAGCATAACCCAGCATGACGTGCTGCGACCACTGCTCCTGGTCACGCGAGGGCAAAGCAGAATGTATTGGAGCACTTTAGATATCAGGATTCTGACGAAAAACTGTGTACAGCCCAAAGGTCACAGCAGCCTATCCTAACCTAGACAAACGTGGCATACTCAAACGTCGCCCAGCTCGACCTAACACGACGAGACCGCCATTGATGTAGTCCGCAGACACAAGCAGAGTGTATTACAGCAGAGTAGTACGCAGAAATCCACCGCATTGTAGTGAATAACA
>NW_016929899.1:0-667 GCF_001483705.2 Eufriesea mexicana
TGTGGTTGGACAATTCAATTTTATTGACATTTACGGCTCTTATGGTGGTGAGATAACTTTCTCGCATACATAAGTAGGATAGATACTATTGGCGTGCTGTAGGCATTGCAATGCAATAGAATCTTCCTGGAAAATTCAATTTTATTGACATTTTCGACTAATTTCGTGGTGAGTTAACTTCCTTGCATAGGTACGGGGGAAAGATCCGTTCGGAGTTCTATAGCCTTTGCATTGCGGTAGAATCTGGCTGGAAAACTCAATTTTATTAACATTTTCGACTAATACCGTGGATAGCTAACTTTCTTGCATAAATAAGGATGTATGATCCTATTGGCTTGCTATAGCCTTCGCAATGCCATAGAATCTGGCTGGAAAATACAATTATACTGACATCTTCTACGAATATCGTGGTGAGCTACCTTTCTTGCATAAATAAGGATGTATGATCCTATTGGCTTGCTATAGCCTTCGCAATGCCATAGAATCTGGCTGGAAAATTCAATTTTATTGACATCATCCACTAATATTGTGGTGAGCTGCCCTTCATGCATAAATAAGGAGGAAGGTTCTACTGGCCTGCTATAGCCATTGCAATGCTATAGAGTGTGTTTGGCAGATACAATTTTATTGACATTTTCGACTAATATCGAGATGAGCTTACTTTCTT
>NW_016929900.1:0-1491 GCF_001483705.2 Eufriesea mexicana
CCGTAGCAACGCAGGACATACCAGTGCACAGCAGAGCAAAGAAGTCCACTGGAATGCAGTGTATTGCACAAAAGTCCACGCGATCTTGTCCAAACCTAATCATACCTTACTTATCCAAACGTAAGATGACGAAACCTAATGTGTCGAGACCACTATCGCTGGCCTTCACAAAGCCAATCAGAACATAATAGAGGACAGTAGGGCGCAGAAATCCATAGAATCGCAGTGTATAGCAGAAAATCCAAACCGGTCCAAACCTAGCCCAAGCAAATATATCCTAACCACACGTAACATAACTGAACGTAATGCGTAGCGACTACTATTGCTGGACTCCCCAGGGCCAAGCAGACTATTGTAAAGTACAGTAGAGAGCAGAAATGCACCGAATAGTGGTGTATAACACGAAAGTCGAAGCTATACTAACTGAACATAGCATAACCCAACAAAATCAAAAGTAACAATACCCAACCTAACGTGCCGCGACCACTGCTACTGGCTTCCCCAGCGCAGAGCAGAATATACTGCAGCAGAGCAGAGCACAGATATCCATAGAACGGCCGCGTATAGCAGAAAAGTCGAAGTTAACGGAGCGTAACCCAAACTAACCTGAACTTTCCGAACGTAACACAACTCAACGAAGCGTACCGCGAACACAACTGCTGGTGTCCACACAGACATCCAGAATATGATAGGGCAAGTGGAGAGCAGAAATCCATAGGATAGCAGCGCGCAGCACATAGATCAAGGCTATTCTAGCCAAACACAACCCAACGTAACCTAACCGAACGTAACCTACTATACATATCGCGCAGCAACCAGTATTTCTGACCTCACCGGAGACAAGCAGAACACGTTAGACGAGTGGAGAGCGCAGAAATCCAAATAATGGCTTTGTGCGGCACAAAAGTCAAAGCTAACCTGACCTAACACGACGTAACCTAACCGAACCAAACGTAACCTAACTAAACATATCGTGCCGCGACAATATTTCTGGTCTCACCGGAGCCAAGCAGAACATATTAGAAAAGAGCGGAGCGCTGAAGCCCATAGTAGGGAAGTGTGTAGCAGAAAAGTCAAGGCAACCCTGGCCTAACCCAAAATAGTCATAGCCTGCCGAACGTAACATAACTCAACACAACGTGACGCGACCACTATTGCTGGAGTCTCCAGGGATATGCAGAACGTATTGGATGGGGTAGACAGCAGAAATCCTTAAATTAGCGGTTCATAGTATAAAAGTCGGAGCTATCCTGACCGAACCCTAACTAACCTAACATTGCCATGCCTAACCATGCCTAACATAGCTCAAACTCGCGTGAGTAGACGACTGTTGCCGGCCTCCCCAGAGAAAAGCAGAATATACTAGAGCTACATAGAAAGAAAAAACCGAACGAATATCGATGCATATCACAAAAGCCAAAGCTACCGGAGCCAAATATATCCTAACCTAACCTAACCGAAAGTAACGTAGCGCAATATAACGTGTCGCGT
>NW_016929901.1:0-224 GCF_001483705.2 Eufriesea mexicana
ATTCATTTTTACTGACATTTTCGACTTATATCGTGGCAAGCTGACTTCCTTGCATAGGTAAGGAGGAACGATCCTTTTGGCGTGCTATAGCCATTGCAATGCAGTAGAATCTGGCTGGAAAGTTCAATTTTGTTGACATCTTCGAATAATATCATGGTGATCTAACTTCCTTGCATATGTAAGGACGAAAGATGCTTTTTGAGTGCTATAGCCATCGCAACGAT
>NW_016929902.1:0-534 GCF_001483705.2 Eufriesea mexicana
AATTCTTCGCCATCTTTGGATCTAACGTTTGGGAATTCCTGTTATAACAATTGGTACAGTATTTCTGAGTTTTATGAACTCTTCGCCCGCTGCCAGTGACCCACTTGATGGCCGAGTCTGGGCCTGAACGGAACGGCAAGCAAAACGGGCTGTGGGCACTTAACGTGATAATTGGCTGATCTGATTCAGCCGATTCGCGATTCGCTCTTGTAAGAATACGATTTCGCTAACCTGCATTTCACCACCCTCCCACCCCTCCCGCCCCATAAGACCACATAAGAAAGCGAGCTAGTTTCTAAAAATAGCCTTCCATAACGGTATTAATCGATTTTCGATATTTTTCTAAAATAAGACTCTGCACTGGCATTGACAGGTTTTTGATTTGTTTTCCTAAAGATAACATCACATAGTATCCGGTTTTATGATGACGAGAATGCTCATAATGGTCGATAAACATTATTGTGGGAATTTGAGAATTTTGTTTCATTTGGAACATTCTCATTGAACGTTTAATTGGATATTCTCATTTTTTTT
>NW_016929903.1:0-589 GCF_001483705.2 Eufriesea mexicana
AGTCAATGACAACCAATCCCTACATGAAGTAACCTAAACCAACCAAACGTCGCGTAGCCCAACATAACGTAGCGAGACCACTATTCCTGGCTTCCCCATTTCCAAGCAGGACATACTAGAGCGCAGTAGGGCGCAGAAATCCACCGAAATGCAGAAAATAGAGTAAAAGTCAAAGCAACCCTGCCATAACGTTGCCAAACCTATCATAAGCCAACGTAACAGAACGAAAGGCAACGTGCCGATGACACTACGGCTGAACTCCCCAGCTCCATGCAGCACATACTGGAGCACAGGATAGCGCAGAAATGCAACGAATATCTGTGTATAGCACAAAGCCCGTGGCTATCCCATCTTAACTTAACCAATCGCAACATCACCGAACGTAACATGACTTCCTCTAACGTGCCGCGAAAGCTATTGCTGGCACTCAAACATCCGAGTGGAAAATATTACAGAACAATGGAGCACAGAAGTACATGGAATCGAGAAGAAGAAAAATCAAAGGTATCCTAACCTAACCCAGACTAGCCTAACGTAACCGAACGTAACCTAACTCAACCTAACGTGCCGAGACCACCATTGCAGGCGT
>NW_016929904.1:0-2412 GCF_001483705.2 Eufriesea mexicana
TGTCCATAGAATCTCTGTGTATAGCAGAAAAGTCGAAACTAACCAAGCCTAACCGAAGGAAGCTTAACGTAGCCGAACGTATGCAACCTAAACAAAATATGCCGAGACCACTATTGCTGGCATCCCCAGAGCAAAGCAGAACATATCAGAGTAGAGCAGAGAGCAGAAGTACACCGCATTACAGTGCACAGAACACAAGTCATAGATATCCAAGCCTAACCCAAACAAAGCGAACACATCCAAACGAAACCTAACTTAATTTAACGTGCGAAGAGCACTATTTCTGGCGTGCGCAGGACCAAGCAGAATATACTAGAGAGCAGTAGAGCGTAGAAATCGACCGCAGTGCCGTGAATAGCACAAAAGTCAAGGATATCCTGACCAAACCTAGCCTAACCTAACATAACCAAACGTAACAAAACTCAACCTTACGGTCCGCGAACATTACTGCTGGCGTCCCTAGAGACGAGCGGAATATTGTAGAGCACGGCCGGGGGCAGAGGTCCGCACATTTCAGTGTACAGCACAAAAGTCGAACATATCCTATCCTAACAGAAAGAAACTTAACAAAACCAAACGTAAGCCATCTCTACATAACGTGCCCAGCCGACTATTGCTGGCTTCCGCAGAGCCCGTAAGAATACAGCTGAGCACAGTAGAGCGCAGGGATGCGCCACAAAGCAGTTTAAAGCACAAGAGTCAAAGATATGCTAACCTAACCTGACCTAACCTAACATAGCCAATCGTAGCCTAACCCAACATAAAATGCCGAGAGCAGCGTTGCCGTCTCTCCCAGAGCAACTGACCTCCCCAGGGAGAGCAACCTAACCTAACCTAACCAGTGTCGAGCAGAGGAAAATATAGCAATGTAGAGTGTGGAAATCCTCCCAACAACGGTGTGTAGCACGTAGTCAAAGCTATCCTCCCCTAACATAACCAATCGTGACATTAACAAACGTAGCCTAACAAAACCTATCGTGCTGCGACCACTAATGCTGGAGTGTATACTGCAATAGTCGTAGCAAGCGCCTCTTAACCAAACCAATCGTAACGTAGCCAAACATAACATAACTCAACCGAACGTGACACGACCATCATTGCCGGCCTCCCCAGAGCCAAACGGAACAAATTAGTGGAGAGTAGGGAACAGGAATCCATAGAATAGCAGAGTGTGGCACAAAAGTAGAGGCTATCGTAGCTTAACACAATTAATCGTAACCTAGCCAAGCGTAACGTAACTCAACCTAACTTGTCACGACCAGTATGGCTGGCCTCCGCAGTGTCAAGCAGAGAACAATAGGGGAGAACAGAGCGCAGGAAACCACCGCATTGCAGTGTAAAGCACAATTGACAGATCTACCCTTCCCCAACCTAACAAACGTAAGACAACCGAACGTAACTTTACCCGACATAACGTGCCGAGGCCACTATTGCTGGACCACTATTGCTGGTCTGGACAGAGCAAAGGAGATCAGATGAGAGCACAGTAGAGCGCAAACGTCAACCGTATAGCAGTGTATAGCACAAAAGCCAAAGCTAGCCTTCCTAACCTCACCAAACATAACGTAACCAAACGTAACTTGACTCATAGTAACGTCCCGAGACAAGAATTCCTGCCATATCCAGAGCCAGGCAGAACATAATAGAGGAGAGTAGAGCGCAGTAATACACCGCATTGCAGTGTATAGCACAAAAGTAGAAGATATCTTAATCAAACGTGTCCTATCGTAACATAGCCGAACGTAGCCTAACTCAACATAAGGAACGGAGACCACGATTGCTGGCCACCACAGAGCCAGCCAGAGCATATTAGAGCACACTATAGAGCAGATATCAACCAAATGGCAGTGAATAGCACAAAAGTCGAAGCCACCCTGTCCTAACATATCCAAACGTGACATAACCAGACGTAGCCTAAATCAACGTGACGTACAGAGATTTCTATTGCTGGCATCACCTGAGCCAAGCGGAGCATATTAAAGCAATATAGAGCGCAGAATACCACACTATTGCTGGCATCACCTGAGCCAAGCGGAGAATATTAAAGCAATATAGAGCGCAGAATACCACCGAATAGCTGTGTGCAGCGCAAGAGTCAGGGGTATCATATCCTAACCTTGCCAAACGTAACATAGCCAAACGTAATCTAACGCAGCCTAACGTGCTGAGACCACTACTTCTGCACTCCCTGCGTCAAGCAGAGCATACTAGAGTACAGTAGAGCACAGAAACCCGCAGAATGGCTGTGCAAAGCTCAAAAGTAGTTTTTACACCAACCAAACTTACCCTAACCTGACCTAACCGAACGTAACATAACTTAACTCATCTTGCCGGGGCCACTATTGCTGTGCTTCCCAGTGACAAGCTGAATGCACTAGAGCACTGTAGATCGCTGATATCCGACAAAGAGCA
>NW_016929905.1:0-426 GCF_001483705.2 Eufriesea mexicana
CTTTCTTGCATAAATAAGGAGGAAAGGTTCTATTGGCGTGCTATAGGCATTGCAAAGCCATAGTATCTCCCTGGAAAATTCAATTTTATTGACATTTTCGAATAATATCGTGGTGAGCTAACTTCCTTGCGTAAGTATGGAGGAAAGATGCTTTTTGAGCGCTATAGCCATTGCAATGAGATAGATTTTGGCTGGAAAATACAATTTCGTTGACATTTACGATGAATATCGTGGTGAGCTAACATCCTTGCGTAAGTAAGGAGGAAAGATGCATTTTGAGTGCTGTAGCCATTGCAATGAGATAGATTTTGGCTGGAAAATACAATTTCGTTGACATTTACGATGAATATCGTGGTGAGCTAACATCCTTGCGTAAGTAAGGAGGAAAGACGCTTTTTTAGTGCTATAGCCATTGCAATGAGATAG
>NW_016929906.1:0-556 GCF_001483705.2 Eufriesea mexicana
ACCAAATCAAACCAATCCTAAGCTATCGTAATCAAACCTATACTAAACTCACCCAACCTAACCCAGCGTATTGGAATCTAACGTTTCCTAACCTGACATAACATATCCTAACCTGACATGACCTGAGCGGACCTGACATTAGCTGAACTGACCTGACCTGACCTCACATGCCCTGACCTGACCAGACATCGCCTGCCCCGGCCTGGAATGGCCTGACCTGACATGACGTGACCGGAACTGACCCGTCTTTCCCTGGCATGTCCTGGGTTGGCCAGACCAGTCATGGCCTGTCCTGACATGACCTGTCCTGAAGTAAACTGTCCTGACGTGACCTGAACTGATCTGACCTGAACTGACCTTACCTGAACTGACCTGACCTGAACTGACCTGACCAGAACTGAACTGACCTGACCTGAACTGACCTGACCTGAACTGACCTGACCTGAACTGACCTGACGTGACCTGACCTGTCCTGACCTGAACTAAAACCTGTCCTGAGACGACATGTCTTCACCAGACCTGAATTCACCTGACCCGACCTGGTATGGCCTAACCT